>NW_006436291.1:5639270-5649235 GCF_000325575.1 Pteropus alecto
GAATGCCCTGCAGGGCTGCTCTGCCGTCTCGGCGTGCACACCCTGGGCAGGCCTGCGGCCATCCGGTGACGACACTCCGGGAGCGTGAGGGACAGCGGCCCCTGACCAGCAGCCAGAAAAACTTGCCAGCCGTGCGACTGGGCCCCTTGGAAGTGAACCCTCCAGGCCCAGCTAAGCCTTCAGGGGACTGTAGCCCGAGCCGACATCTGACCAGGATTCCGGGGGAGACCCCAAGATCAAGATCGAACTGCCCAGCCAAGCTGCTCTTGAATTCTTGACCGCAGAAACCATGCGAGGTAATAAGTGATTATTGCTGTTTTAAGCCACTGAGCTTCAGGGTGATTTGTTACACAAAGCTAGATGACAGCTCCAAAGACGGCTGTCAACGACCCCAGCCCCCTGGTCCTGCAGAGCCCTCCCTGCAGTGTGGAGTGGATGCAGGGACTTGCTTCTAAATCAAGAATAAGGTCCACCTGCTGGGTGTCACTTTGAGATTACATTACAAAGACTCTGGCTTCTCTTATGCTTGCCTTTCTTACTCTCTCGCTGGCTCTGAGGAAAGCCAGCTGCCATGTTGCGAGCTGCCATATGGAGGGGCCCACGTAGCCAAGAACTGAGGGACATCTCCAGCCAACAGCCAGTGAGGAGCCAAGGCCATGAGTCCAACAGTTTGTGAGGAACTGAATCTCGCCAGCAGCCGTGTGGGTGAGCTGAGGGTCGAAGCTCGGAATGAGCGCAGCCCCAGCAGGCACCTCCCTTCCAGCCTGTGAGAGGCCCTGAGTCAGAGGACTCGAATAAGCTGTCCCCAGACTCCCGGACTGGGACGCTGTGAGGTCGGTGTCCATTGTTTGAGACCTGCTGATATGGGGGTCCCTTGTTATGCAGCCCCAGGGAACTAACGCAGTTGCGGCGCGTGGCCTGGCCCGGCCGGGGCAGCTGCTTGGCTGAGGTCTAACTTGGCTCTCAGTCCAACACTCTGACCTTCGTCAGCCAGGGGTCTGGGACGGGTGGGGGCCGTTGAGGGGGTGAGAATCCGAAGACACATCCTATTACCTGCTGCCTTCTGGAAAACCACGCCAGCCTCCAGAGGACCGTAGGAGGTGAATAAGCATGTGCGTGAGACACACGTACAGGGCCAGGTTCTGTCGCCTTGTACTTGTGTGACCTTTAACGAAGTTATAAGACCTCCCCGAGTTCCAGTCCCCAGGCAGCCCTCATAGAGCAGAGAGAGAAGCCACAGAGTGACCAAACTGCCTAGTCAGTCCACCCAGAGAGGCGACGTGAGGACTAAGGGAGAGAACCTTGGGAAGGAGCGTGGAGCTGGAACACAGCAGGTGTTCAATACAAACTAGACTCTGTAGCTCTTGGGATTCGCAATGTCATCTCCTTCATCCCAGCCGCTGTTGTCACGAAGTCCTGACAGCGCCATCCTGAGGACTACTGGGAGGAGCTTTGCAGGACGTCCCGCCTGGAATATGGTGCCTCCGCCCCACTCCCCAGACGTCTCTGCTCTCCCGCTTATGCCGAGGGTCTGCCTCGCGAGGCTGTGTACTTCTTGCGTAGGAAACGATGATTTAATTCTTGCCTGGGATATCATTTAGCCCGAGTTGTGCCGAAGCGAAACATATTTCAGCACCCACCAATTTCCATAGAGATCTAAAACGGGGGAAAAAAAGAAAGAAAACCACCTCTCCCAGCATCTTCACCAGCGATGCATCTGAAACCTGTTTCTTAAAGATGGATGGCTCCGTGAGGATGCTAAGAGGTTTTTCTTGACTTGTCAACAGTTTTATCCGTCCCACAAACATTCCTGGCTATAAATTATTCATCGCCCAGTTAGTGGTTAAAAAAAAATAAAGATGCCTGAGGCTGAGACACTTTCGATTCTCCCTCTGCTTTTCACCTCCAAGTTGTTTTTTCTTCCCCGCTCCTGGAAAAGTAGAAATAGCTGCAGGTCGCCTGGCTCAGAGCTTCATGGCTGGAGCCTAATGGGAAAGTCCTGCTGAGCCCCGGTGGGAGCTTGGCTGGCGCGGGGCGAGGGGTCCTGCTGGAGTGCCATTTCCAGTTTTGGGTACGGCAGGGCACCGAGGTTATCAAATATACGTTGAGGTAGGAAATAGATGTGTTTAAGGCTTTCTGCTCCTTTTTTTTTTTTTTTCTCTGTTGGCAGGAACTCCCAGGCTTTCATAAAAGCAGAGAGGAGACTTGATTCTATTCTGGTCTCAGCTATTTCGGAGTCCACAGTGGGACAGGATTTGTGACTTTCTCTGCTCGCCTGGTCCCACTCTCCCTGGGCCCCTCCCCCGTGGGGCTCTGTCAGGAGATAGCACCCCCTCGTCGTCTCCCTCGGGCCCACCATCTCTTGTCCTGCATGCCCCGCCCCCCCACAGCGGGCTCCTCCTCCAACATGGATTGTGGGGCCTGCCATCTCTGTGGCTGCCATCTCTGAAGTCCCTATGGGACTGAGATGGAGGTGTTGGTGGGATTCGGCCTCAGAGCTTGGGGCTTGTGTCCGGCACAACAAAGCCTCATAAACTGGGTGGCTCAAAACAGCAGAAAGCCATTCTTTCACAGTCCTGGGGACTAGGAGTCTAAAATCAAGGTGTCGTCAGGGCCCTGCTCCCTTGAGACTCTGGGTAGAATCCTTCCTTGCCTCTCCTGGTGGTGGCAAGGAAGTAGGTGACTTCTATCTCCACTGTCACATGGCATTCTTTCAGTGTGTCTTGGTGTCCCATCTCCTCTTCTTATAAGAACACCCATCACGTTGGCTCAAGGCCCACGTTCTCGTCAGCTTAGCATCATTGGCTATATCCGTGATGGCCCTATTCCCAAGGAAGGTCGCATTCACAGCTACGAAAGTCCAGGCCTTCTACCTGTGGCAGGGTCAGAGGAGGGAGGGGCCCCCAGCGATTAGGCCCCAGCGCACAGCCTCAGAAGCGTCGGGAAGCCGGAGAGCTGGCATCCTGCTGAGGCCTCACGTCCCCTCCCTGACCCTGACCGTGGCGGTGCCAGGCCCTGGTGTGGGCCTAATAACTTGTCTTTTTATACCTGTGGAGAGAGATTGGACTGACACACAGCAAACGGGAAGCAGACCGCCCTGGGTTCGACCTCGTCCAATGGCCTGGTCAGAGGCCACGGTGTCCGCTTGCCTTTTGTAGGAGATGTGGCCTCTTGCAGGTTCCCCTGCTATTTCTATGACCCCCACCTCGAGTCCACTTCCTCCCCACTCCCCGTGTTCTCCCCAGGCCCTAGGGGCTTCGCCAGGGCACCCCTTCTGGGTGGGGTCTCCGAAGGCCTCTGCTCTCTAGGGCTCACCAGTCCCTGTGCTTGAGCTGTGCTGAAGGAAACCCTTCCATGTGCGGAGCGATGATGGGGCCATTCCTGTGCTGTAGGATGGACATTGGATTATTTCCCCGACCCTGTTCCCTAATGATCTTATTTCCAAATATTTTGTGTTGGAGAAGAGGCCGGGAGTTTTGGCTCACAGAGAAAGTTCCCAGATGCTGGATTTACAGACACCAGTGGCCGTCAGGTTTTGTCGAGGCCAGTCCTGCTCCCGGCAGCCATCACCTTTCACTAGCCCAGCCGTGGCTGCAGAGTGTGGGGCTCCATTATGCAGAGAGGCAGGGTCCCGATGGTCCCTGTCCCTCACACTGGATGTGGCTGTTACTTTCGTTGTTCACCTTTGGTTCCATTTAAGTTTAAGTCAGACAAAGCATCTTTAATTGGAGACCCTGGGATTCCCCTGAGCCCAGGCTGCCTCTCAAGTGTGGGAGTGGGTCAGTTTGGAGCAAAGGTGGCTGAAGGTATGGACAGGTGATCGGTGTGAGCCGCTGGCCCACGACAGCCGATGAAGAAAGGCATGGAGAGCCAAGCATTCCCACACACAATATTTTACTTATTCCTTACACAGGTATGTCCGTCCATTGCTCAGATGAAGAGACTGAGGCTCAAAGAGACCAAGTGACCTGCTTAGGTCGCCTGGCTAGTAAGTGGCAGAGCCTAACAGACCCAAGGTGTCTCCGTGAGGATCGCTTCGAGGCAGCCTCTGTGTTTCTCTGACCACACAGTGGTGGGCGGCGGCCTAGTCAAATGACCTTTGGGAAGCTGAGGTTCTTGCCCAGGACTGGGGGTCTGTGTAGCAACGTTTGGAGCTGAGTGCTGCTTTCTCCGTGGCTGTCCGGGGAGCTGCACGGGTCCCACACCTGGGTGGAACTGCGAAACCCAGGAGGTGGCAGCCCTGGCCTCGGGACGCTTGACAGGGAGTCGCTGAGCCGATGTGGTGGGGATCGGGGGCAGCGACCTCCTGGGGGCACCTGGTGGAAACTTTTCCATTCGAAGGCCGAGCCTTTGAGCTTCTTACCTCTGAAATAAGAGAAGGCCTTTTGAAATGAGAGTTTTCCAGGGAGCACTCGGAAACATTTTGTAGAAATCCGGACTGTTCTAAAGAGAAACAGAAGTAGCAAGATGTCCAAACGTCGATTGATAAATTCTGTTGTCTTTCCTATTATCCGAGTCACTTAGTGTTGTTTTTGTTGTTATTATTTCCTTTCTTAAGGCTGGATTCTTTGAAATAACATCCACATGAATATGTAGGTCGTTTATTGTCATGTTCTTTTTTTTTTTTACTAACAATTTTGTTCAGATTTCGTAGCATACAACTCATTCATTGAGAGTGTGCAATTCACCAGTTTTCAGTATATTCACTGAGTTGCGTTTCCAACCTTTTAGGTTCCAGAACACTCGCGATCCTCAGAGGACAGAGTCTCAGGCAGGAAGCCCAGTCACCCCGGGAGGGCGGTGGTCTCAGCAAGGCTCTGCCTCGGTCTTTTCGTGATCTCTCTGTTAAGCTGTCTGCTTCCTTTGGTGACTCACCAGCCCACTGGCCTCTACTAATCACCTGCTGATGCTCTATTTTAAAAAATGCCCTGGGGTGTGAATCGCTCTGTGGTCGGATCCAATTGAATTCAGGCAGGAGTAGACTTTGAGGCCAGCCTTTGATGTTCCTTCTGACCTGGCAGGCTCTCCTTGGCTGTCTCCCCGCCTGGTGCTCTCCCCTGAGCTAGCTGGCTGCTCTTAATTAGAAGGAGCTTCGTCGTCAGGGTGACCTTAGGCTTGACCGTCCTCACGTTCTGTTTTAAATGGAGTCGGTTCCTTTAGGGAGAGCTTCAGAGGTCTTTTCCCTTGACTGCCCCTCCCCTGGGCCAGCTCTCCGAGCTGTAACTCTGGGTGCCTCTGGACTTCTCAGCCTGCCCTGTGAGCAACCCAGGGTGAGAGTGGTGGGGGGCCCAGTCTTCTTGGCCTGTCTGGCCTGGGGTAGAGCCTCCATCTTATGGGGTAGAGGCTGGGAGGGAGGGTCCCTGACATCTTGGCCACACTCATCAGCTGGGAGTTGGAGGGTATGAGAACCGCTGTGGCCTGTCCCTCTTGGTGAGATGGGGTCAGACTTGACCGGGAAATAAGGTGAGAGGCAGCCCTGATTTCCTAGCCACACACACCCTGGGGTGAAGTGTCTGTCAAGCTGAGCTGGGATTGGGCAGAGACAGCAGATTGTGGCTGAAATGCCACAGACTCTTGCTTTCCTTACTGAGTTTTGGTAGGTTTTATGAGACAAATGTTTCTTTATTTGTCATATGCTTTTAGGACTGTTCTCAGAGAACTTAAATGGTTTTTGTTTTTTAAAAAATAGTTTTTACCAGCTTCCCTTGTTTCACTGGAGAGTGGTCCGTGGACTTACTTGTGCTGTCATCCCAGAAGTGGACACTGTGTTGTTTTATCTTAATAATAAAGGCGTCTTTATATTATAAATTTACCTTTAAAAACAGCTTCGATGGTGTGTGATATTTTACAAGTTATAGTCTAATTTTCTGTTTTGTTTATTTTCTGAACTCAATAGGAAGACTATTTTAGTTTTCAAATGTGCTGTCATATCTATCTATCTATCTATCTATCTATCATCTGTCATCTATTTTTGGTTTTCAGACTTTTGGCATTCTAGTCTACCCTTTGTTGGATTCTGTGGCTTGGAAGATGGTTTGTATGAAATTTCTGCTTTTTGTAATTTAGAGAAGTTATCTCTTTTGGACAAGCAAGTATATAATTCGTTTCTGCAAGTGCTCCATCGCTCACTGGAGGAAAAGGTATATTCTCTGCTTGTGAGGCACGACATTTAGCATCTGTCTATTAACTCGAGTAATTATATTGTTCTGATGCTCTAGATCTGTGATGGACAATATTCCAACCATAGAGATGGGGTAGAAGGAGCAAAGAACATAAGCAAAGTGCAACTGTAAGTTGTAGCTCGTGGATGGCGACTTCACAGGAAATACTCCTCGATGCATTTTCCCCCAGAAGCTTACCCAGAAAGCACAGAGCACAGGTTCGTAGAACTTCTGGCTTAGAGGGGACCTTGTAGATTTTCCAGTTCCACTTCCTTGTTTTAAGAGTGAAGAAAATGACTTATCTAAGATCACACAGCTGGTACACGCTGAGCCTGGGAACTGAATTTGAGTCCTTGGATTCTGGTAAGGGCATGAAGTCGCTGTTTTTGCCCTGTTACTGGTGTGTTGTATTTTGTTTCCATCTTCATTGTTGTCTCTGAGTCGGTTGGTGTCTTAAGAACGGGTAGAGATACATTTCTTATGGAAAAAAAAAGGCCTTATTTATTTGTAGATACTTTACAATTTGCAAAGCACTTTACAGTTTGCAAAGCACTCTTTTATACGCCTCATCTAATTTAAACTTCACAGTCAAGTGATGTTTAGGCCGCACTGATACCCACTCTCCTCTCCTGCGGGTGAAGAAACCAAGGCTTAGAGACAAGTGTCCACGTCAGTGCTGAGGTTTCTGCCTCCCAAGGCCACACACTCATTTGCTGGACCCAGAACTCACGTTAGGACATTTTCTTTTCCTGAGTTGTTTTTTGGGGGTAAAATTGTAACATCCTACAGGATGTTTCCTTCCTCCATTGGAACTGTGCCCTGGATAGTCAGCTGGGTTTTGTTAACACAATGATAATTCTAGGAAATTATTGTTTTTTAAATACCACCCTACTCTCTGCACCTGCTGTCAGTGGGTTATAATTGATGGTGTGCGCTCAAAGCATTTCTCTGCTTATCTTCTGGAACAACCTTAGTTCATTCAATGCCTTTGCTTTCCTTCCTGTGCAAGAGTATTTAAAAAGCCACAACTCGGCTTTACCTCTTCCTCCATAAGCCCCGCACCTGACCCCATGTTGTTGTTAGCCAGCTGGGAGTTTCCAACCCATCTGAATTGGCTATGGAGTGATCAGAGGCTCCTGCTTCTCAAAAAAAAAAAAAAAAAAAAACCAAAAAACAAAAAAACAAACAAACGGGAAGGCCTCAAATAATAGTTGCTGTGTAGGGTCGCATTGGTTACCTGTTACTGTGTAAGAAATGATCCAAAAATTTCATGGTTTAAAACAACAATACACATTGACTAACTCAGTTTCTATGGGTTAGGAATTTGGAGGCTGGCTACTTTGTATACGATTCTCTTCTCAACAGAAAGAGAGGGGAAGTAATTTGCCTCTTGACCCCCCAAGTAGATTGGAACCCAGCTCCAAAGCTTGTGCTTCAGCCCCTTGCCCTGTACCGATACTTGCCACCTTCTGTGTCTCCTGTCTTCCTGCAAGTACCGTGCTCTGCTCAGCTGTCTGCAAGGGACTCGGTAGCTCCATGTGTGGACAATTGGGCTCATGGACGGGAACACAGGATTGAGGCAGCAGTGTAGAGTTGCCTCCATATGAGTACAGGCTGGATTAACAGATACATGATGTCTAGAATCTAGGAGGTGAGAGTCTGGGCAGACTGTATGGGATTGTGGGTACGTCACTGTGAGATGTCTGGACAGGCTAAAATCTGTTTAGGGAGGACAATTCTAGGGCGTGGCTCTCAGATGTGGGGTGGCAGATCCCACCGAAGCCTGCCCCTATGGAGCCCACCAACTAGGGAGGGTGACGCCATCCAACAATAAATGTAAAGGACATGTCTGTGAGAGCATCAAAGAGAAGGCTGGACTTTGTCAGGAGGATTAGGTAAGGGTTCCCTGAGGACACTGCTCACACGGAGGAAGGAGAGGGAGCTGCGTGCACAGAGGCAGGGCCAGCGGACGCGATGCCTGCCTGTTCTGTGGGCCATGGGCATTAAGGATTGGTGGAACCGGTCATCGTGGGAGGCAGGGCATGCTCTGTTCTGCAGGTGGCACCTTGTTGAGGGTGACACAGGGACAATTCAAGTATCAGGGTTGGGGATAAATGATCGTTCAGGTTTCTTCAAGTTTCCACAGTCTCTGAGTTTACCAAGAACTCCTTGTTCCCTGGGGCGCTCAAGTGCTATTTTAAGACTTAACTTAAAATTCATCTTCGTTGTTTGCTGTGCTCAGAATCACTCCTTTGAAATTCTTGGCACCCAGCTCACGTGGAGACTAAGAGTACCTTTTTCCCCACTGTCTGGCATTTTTATCATCAATAACACTTTTTTTGGCTGCCATGTGCCAGCAACTGTCCCTTCCTCTCTAGGTCTGCGTTCGAATCTTCCGAGAGTGCCCAGTTCCTCAAGCTGGCACCTCCTGGATCGCTCACCGCCTCGTCTTTCCATATAGTCACCAAACAAAGGGGCAAGACTTGCCTTTGGTTCACCCACAGACGGTACACGCTGGGCCAGGGGGTGTTAGAGCTGCTGGTGGTGGGGACGGGGCCCGCAGGCTCCCCGGAGCCCTCCATGGTGGTAGCTGGAAGAGATACTTAGTCAGATCTGAACGAAGTGAGGCCGGTGTCTGCTCTGCCTGTGGATTCCGAGGGAAGCGTCTCAGAATTCCAACTTTCTCTCCAGCTGGGCCGTGCGAGCTCCTGTGTGCTTTCGCACTGAACTATTAACTTAGAGGAGACCCTTTGCTGGAGAAAGGGGTCTCTGGGAGAGCCAGCCCGTGTTGCGCGCAGCGGACGGCACAGTGGCGAAGTGGAAAACGCTTCCGTAGGGTTTTCGAGCACTGAACTCAACCTTGGCTCTGACTCTCACCTCGGCCTAACGACTGTGGACCTCGGTTTCTACATCTCTAACCCGGGCTGGGCGCCCCCCACCACGGAGGATTACACGGCCCGGTGCGTCCGAAAAGGCTCCGCACGCAGCGCCGGGCCTGCCCTCCGCCGCCGCCCGCGCTGGCCTGAGGAAGCGCGAGGCCTTTGGACCCCCCGGGTCATTTCCCACAGGGCTCCATCTGGCACGTTCCCATGACCCATCCTACCAGATTGACATGAATTTGGGGGGGGGCGGAGAGGGGGGCCCTGAGTCTGGCAGTCTGGGTCTCAGAAAGGGGGCTGAGTTCTTACTTTCTCAGCCCCTCTTCCCGCCCCCGTATGTGGCTTAGCTTTGGGAGGAGGCCACCGAGGGTGGGGACTTGGGAGAGGCGGGCGTCCAGCCCTGTCGCCCGTGGCTCTGCGCCTTTGGGCAAGTTATTTAGCCCCACGAGCCTCGCTTTTCTCATCCGTGAGTTGGGAATAGCTGTTTGTCGGTGTCGCTGGGAGGTTTTGGTGCAGGGGCACAGGTGCAGTGCTGTGGAACAGGGCTTGGGCGGCAGTAAGGGTCAGTGTCAATGACACGGTCACTCCTCCTAGCGCCCTCTCACTGTGGTCATGGGAGCTTGTGAGCCACGTGCGCGGCGAGGCCACCGCTGACCTGAGTGAGGAAGAAGGTCCTGGGTTCTGGCTCGGCCGTGAAAGGAGCCCCTCTGGTCTTGGTGGCCGAGGAAGCCATCAGTGGTGCCGACTTGCTGTGTGGCCTTGGGCAAGTCCCTTCCCCCTCTGTGTTCCCGCTCGTAAAATGACCGTCTACCAACAGGAAGAGCGCCCCGGCTTCCCTCACTGAGGAAGGCAGCGGGCCTCACAGGGACCCTGTCTCTGTCTTCTCTTAGAAAGATGGAAAAGTAACGATCGTCCTTTGGAGAAA
>NW_006436291.1:5649260-5682512 GCF_000325575.1 Pteropus alecto
ATTGTGACCGGAGAAGGTCGGGGGGCCTGCAGATGCTCGGTCCCTTCCCCTCACCCCCAACTCAAGGCCCCATCTGCTGGGTCAGCCCTGGGACAGCCACAGCTGGCAGCTGGCTCCTGCTCGTCTGTCCTGCTGTGGCTGCGCCTTTTCTTTCCAAGCTCAGTGTCCATGGTAAACAGGAGACACCAGATTCCTTTCCGTCCTCCATCCCCGCCCGTGTCAACCTACCAGACAGCTGTTTTCCACTTGTGCTTCTGCCACCCCGGCAAGGCAAGGTCGTGAATCAGGACGGGGAAAATATAATTGCCACGGGAAGTCAGACTTATTTTCCCTTTAACGGGAGGAAGTCATACATTTATTCAATGGATGGTTTCTGAGTGTGGCATGGGGGTGTGACGGGATCTGGTGGGCCCTGCCTGGGCGCTTGCAGTCAGGTGGGAGGGGACAATGGAGAGAGAGGCCTCCTGGGCATGGAGGTGGGGTTGGGGTCACTGAAATGAAGGGAGCCAGGGAGTGAGGGGGAAGGCTGGGGGGTGAGGCCTTGGAGGGGAACCCAGAGTTCTCTAGGGGGAGAAGCGTGTTTCTTGCAGTGACCTAAGGAAGCTGGGTGAGCTGGGAGACGGTGGGGCTGGACTTTGGGTGCATGTGGCGGGAAGAGGCCAGTGAAGGCCTTGGATGCCAGCTAAGGCACTAGGGCAGCCTTGTGGAGGGACAACGGGAGCCCCTGAAAGATTTGAGCAGGGCATGATGGGGTCAGACTCCTGACTCAGAAACAGAGCAGGCAGGAGGCTGGGGACTGGAGGTGGGGGGTGGGGGTGGGGCTGACAGGTGCCAGTGCCAGTCCAGGTGAAAGATGATGTGGACCTCATAAAGTCCAGGCCAGAGAGGGGACAGGGTTTGAGAAATGGTGATGACATCAGAGCATCGTATCCTAAGGAGCCTTGCTGTTGAGAAGAATGGGGCAGGCGTGGGTACATCCCAGGGAGGCAGTGGGTGGAGATGTGGGATGGGGAGGGTGTTGGGGCCTCAGACCCCACAGGGGCTCAGGGCCAGGGCTCCAGGCTCAAGTCAGCTAGCCGGGGCAGGCTGCATCTTATCCTGGAGGATGGGGTGTCCTGTGCAGGTGCCAACACACGGACACACACACACACACACGGCAGAGTGGGGGAGGTACAAATAGACATTTACTGAGTGCTTACTCTGTGTGAGTATCTGTGTGTTTACATGCACTATCTTATTTCTTTCTTCCCATTGTACAGATGAGGACACTGGGAGAGCATACGGGTCACCACAGGCAGAGCTGGGTCCTCAGGCAGTGCGAGGGCACGACTGTGTCACTGCCTGAGGTGCAGAGAGCAGACGCTCCCCCCGCGGGACGCCGTGCGCCTGTGTCGCGGGGCTGGCATCTGGGTCTCTGGCTTTCCAGCACACGCCAAGCTGCCCTTGTGACAAAGCTGTTCCTCTCTTCTCTCCAGCCAGCGCGCATGCCCTTCGGACCCCTTCTCCCCTTTGCATAAAGCGGCCCCGGTGTGCAGAATGGGGCTCTGCTCAGGCCTTGTTTATCACGCTCTCAGCTTTCTCCACGCATCACCCTCTTCCTCTCGCCTCCCCTGCTCTCTTCCTTCCTCCCTCTCTCCCTTCCTTTGTTTGAATTTAATAAACACCAGTTAATCATCATCCAACAAGAAAGCTGGATCACTGACAACAATGTGCCACGCTGTTTTCTTCCATCCAGGACCCGCCTCCCCTGCCCAAAGGAACAGACGTCCATAAATCTTGTGTTTATCTTTCCCTCGCTTTTCATTTTATCACATCTAAATGTAGCCTGCAAAATATTTTTAATTTTAGTCATTTTTAACTTTAAAAAGCATATGATGCTGTATAATTTTCGAAAAGACTTTAATTTTTAGAAGTTTCAGACTTACAGGAAAATTGAGAAGATAGTACAGAGAGTTTGTATAATCGCGTTGGAACCTTTTTTTCTCAAAATGATATCGTTATTTCGGAAGTTTGGTATTGTCTCGTAAAGTTGCTCCTTTCCAAACCTTACAAACCGGCGATTCCTCTCCTCGATCCGTATGAGAACATTCAAAACAGCACCATTCTTGGTAATAAAACGTTGAAACAGCCCAAAGTCTATCAACGGAAATAGGGAAATAGATAAATAAATTGTGGTATATTTATGCATTGGGATATTACAGAGCAGAAAAACTGAATAACAGCAGGCAACGAAAATATGAATGAATCTTAGCAATCTAACTTAAACGAAAATAAAAGAAGTCTGAGATTTTTTTTTCCTACTTGTTATATAGGGGGCTTCAAAAAATTGTCCCAGCATTTGGGAACAAGCTTGGCCAAAGGCCACCACCTTTGCAAACAGTGAGCAGAAGTCAACAGAGAAGAGTGACGCTCTGTCTGTAGAAGGACCACCCAGGGGGGTTGTTTGGAGCCTGATGCATGGCCAACTGCGTCAAGGTGATCTGAACCGAAGGTACCTGTAGAGAGTCATAATTTGTCCCACTTGAAGCCTGGAGAGCTAGTGTGGTAGCCTCTGCCAGGGCTAGAGAGAGAGAAGCTGGCTCCCAATAGAGAGGCCAGGGAGAGAGGGACCTGAGGTTGGCCACACAAGTATCGAGGTCATCAGAGGCACGCCCAGAGCGGGGCAGGGGAACTTCTCCAAATGCGGCCCCAGCTGAACAAACTGTCCCTTAACCCCATCCAATTTCCACGCTCACCTAGCAACCCTCGTATTTTTCTTAAAAAATTTTTTTTATTATAAAACAGTGCATGCTTATAAAACAAAAAAATAAAAAAAATGCATGAAGTAGAAAGAAGGATCAAAAATCATCCATACTTTCACCATTGACGATTACATTTTGGAGTATTTCATTTCAGTCTTTTTCATATACTAATAATCATCCTGTATGCATTATTTTAACTCATGTCTTTTATCCAAAGGCATTTTCCCATTATAAACCCTTTGCGGTCATCATTTTTAATGAATATATATGGTTCATTGAATGAAATCTGTCTGTCTGTCTATTATCTATCTATCTATCTATCTATCTATCTATCTATCTATCTATCTCTCTATCTATCTATCATCAACATCATCATCATCATCATCTTCATCATCATCATCTATCATCTATATCTATCTGATATAAATCTATAGTTCATCTGTCCTACCCACCCATCCATCCATCTATCACCCATCCATCCCTCCATCATCCATCCATCCATTATCCATCTATTCCACTTCATAGAGTATAGTATATATATTCTAATGGCTGTTCTTCAATGGCTGGCTATTTTGGCTATTTCTAGGTTTTTACTATTATAAGTAATTCTGCAAGTAATCTTGGTGCAAAAAGCTTTTTCAAATTATTTCCTTAGGAGAGATTCCCCAAAGTGGAATTATGAGATCAAAGGGTTTGAATGTATTTAAGGCTCATAATACTTATTGTCAGATTGCTTTCAGATGTACAACCACAATTCACCCTCCCGCGGGCAGCCTATGATCAAGCCATTTCGCTGCATCTTCGCAAGCATTGAGCAGTCTAATTTTTAAGTAGCTCTGCTAATTTCTGATGACCAGCTTGTGGTAATGAGAAGTACTGTAGAAAAGAAAGGAGCCGCCCAAGAGCATCAAGTCCTGGGACAGCTCTATCCTTCGGTGTGGATTATTAGACAGCTATCTGGTTGACTACTCACCTCTTTTCACTTTACTCTGTGTGAGCCAGTCCTGTGGGCAAAATGAGAAAATGGAGTTCCAGGGTTAGCTGAGCTGAGGCCCAGGCCCAGGGATTTAAAGGCCAAAGGGTCCAGACAGGTATCTTTTTGGTCTCTCATAACTGCAACCCTTTCTGGAGAAGAGGATGTGATAGGAGGAAGGAGGAATACGAAGGAGCCGGCCCCTGCAGAAGGCCCTTGTTGACCATTCAACATCTATTTCACTTCTGTCTCCTTCCCACCAACGGAGACACAGCTCATTCAGGCAGTCGTGTGGATTCACTAATCTCAAGAGGGCGAGCCCCAACTCCAGCCCCAGGAGATGAATTATGGTTGGATTAAAACAGGCATAATGGTATCATTCCCTGTGGCTAGTCATTGGTCTGGGGACTGTATGTGATGCAGTTTAGGTCAACGAAATTTAAGCAGAAATTGGTAGGTGGGACAGAGTTGACTGTCATGGCTCCTTAGCCCTTTGCTACCTTTTCCCTGCTTGGCATAGCAGCCATCTTGTAACTCTGAGTTGACAAGCGTGAGGACAAAGCCAGCACACCAAAGATGGCTGAGTGGAAAGAGAGATGGAACCTGTGACCTTGAGCAGCTGACCCACTCTGGGATCGCCTATTCTAAGACTTCTTGTTATGAGGAAAAGCAACCTTAGATTTGTTTAGGCCATTTTGGTTGGCTTTTTAATTACTTGCATTTGAATGCATTCACACTAAAAGATATGCTAGCATTCTGTATTAGTCAGGATAAATAATGCTAGCTGCTAGAACAACCATACCCCAAATCTCAGTGGCTAAACTCAGTGAGGTTTTACTTCTCCGTCTTGTCACAGTGTGATACAAGATGGGCAGTGCTCCTCCAAGTGACGACTCCACTCAGCATAATACCTTGTAGGTCTATCCATGGTGTTGCAGATGGTAAGATTTTTTCTTTTTTTTCTTTTTCTTTTTCTTTTTCTTTTTTTTTTATGGCTGGGTAATGTTCATTGCATATAGGTACCACCTCTCCCAAATCCATTCATCCTTAGAAGGACACCCAGGTTCTCTCCATATCTTGGCTGTTGTAAATAATGCTACAATGTGGACAGCCAGGTTCTCTCCATATCTTGGCTGTTGTGAATAATGCTACAATGTACATGCAGATTCATATGTCCCTTTGAAGTAGTGTTTTGGGTTTCTTTACATGCAGATTCATATGCCCTTTGAAGTAGTGTTTTGGGTTTCTTTGGATAAATACCCAGAAGTGAGATTACTGGGTCCTTCTGTCTGGTGTTAGTATTGCTATCCCAGCTTTTTCTTTTGTTTGTTTCCATTTTTATAAAATATCTTTTTCTATCTCTTTGCTTTCCGTCTGGGTGTGTCTTTCGATCTGAAATGAGTCTCTTCTAGGCAGCCTATGTAAGGATCTTGTTTTCTTATCCATTCAGCCACATTATCTTTTGAATGGAGGATTTAGTCTATTTACATTTAAAGTATCTGTTGATATGTAGTTATTGCCATTTTATTATTTATATTTTTGATATTTTTTCTTTCTCCTTTTTGAAGAAGTCCCTTTAACATTTCTTTAATACTGGTTTGGCGTCGATGAACTCCTTTAGCTTTTTCTTGTCTTTATCTATCCTTTGATTCTCAATGATAGCTTTGCTGGGCAATCTTGAAAGGGGGTGGGGTCTCGGGGAATCACCTGGGTAGGGCGAATGGAGTCAGCCAGGTTGATGGAGACTCAGTATGGCGGCCGTCTGCATCTGCGCACTGGTTGTGGGAGGGCCTAACAGAGGAACAACGGCCTCTGCCAGCACTCCTGTCTGGGAGAAAGCTTCCCCTCCAGCCATAGCCCTGAAACTGGACAACTCAGTTCCTCCCCATATGTCTCTGGCTGGTGCCCCAGCGCGGGAGCTCAGAGCGAGTGAGCCTGTCAGCGGTAAGTCCGCGCCGGGGTAAGTCCGCGCGCTGCCCTTGAAGAGGAACGCTGGGACTCCAGCCTCCCTCTGTCTTACTCAGCCACAATCTCCACTGGTTTTCACAGCCAGAGGTGGTGAGGACTTCTCTCCCTGGTACTGCGACCCCTCGCTCCTCTGGGAGGACCTCTGCAGCCAAGATAGCCCTCCTGATTTTTAACTGCCACACGTGGGTGTGGGAGCAGCTTGTTTCGAGTCTCTGCCTTGACTACCAGTCTCAAAATGGCTTTTTCTGTATGTCCTTAGTTGTAAGACTTCTGTTCAACTAGACATCAGGTGATTTTCAGTGATGCTTGCGCTGTAGCTTGGTTGTAATTTTGATGCGGTTGTGATAGGAGGCGAGCACAGTGTTTACCTACTCCACCATCTCGACCGGAAATTCCCAAACTTTTCCTTTCTTCCACAGTCTTTCTCTTGACTTATCATGGTATTCTTTTATTTGTTATTTAGTGATGTTCTAACTAAAGAAAAATTAAAAGTTTAAATTATTAGCATGCATTTTATCATTTATCTTTATATCGAGTAATGCCAGTTTTAAAAGGAAATTAAGAGCATTTCATTCATGCAGAATCACTGAAATAACACAAGTAAAATTTCCTAGCTCTTGCATGTACATGTATTTCACTCTTACCGGAAAAGTAGAAATGCTCAATTATTTTTACTTTGCTTCTTGATAAAATCACCTTCTACCCACACTCTGCCTCTGTCTTACTGCTGAGTAAGGAAGGACCGAAGGGAACAGGAACCGTGGGTTGCCCTGTCTTTCCCTTTTCTTCTATGTCATCATTTTCAGCATAAATAGCTGGCTGATATCGGGACGTACTGTGAGTAAGAAGGAAATACAGGGTTCCTTGGCCCTTCCTGCTTCTTAGAATGCCATTTGTGGGTATGGGTGTTCGAAGCCCGTTCTGGTTTGAAAGGAAAGCGAAGCCTCTTGGAGTTGTTGGCACTTTCGCTCGCTCACTTGCAGGCGTAACGTGCTCGCCTTGTACTTCCTTTGAGTCTCGCTGAGCTCACACACACGTGGGCTCGCCGGAATCCCACGCTTACAGAGCGTCAGGAGTGGCAGAGCAACACTTCTCACGTCCCCCCTCTGCTCATGTGCATGTTTCATTGTCCCACTGGACTTCGTTTACAAATCACAAGCTCAAAGATACAATTATTAAGAATTTTAAGATGGTGACAGCAGATTATTAAACCAAGTGTGGAATCCTTCTGAGCCTGGCCCAACTGCAAGGTGAATGTGTTCTGGAGGCCGTACGATGAGCATGGAAAGCGTTATATGAGCGTGAGATGGATGCAATGGTGGCAGACATGCATACTGCGTGCACCTCCTCTGTTCCAGTGTCTCAAAGACAAAATTGTTAAGAATTTCAAGATGGCAACAGGGAGCTTTGAATCAAGAGCATGTGGGGCATGATGTGCCTGCTCGGGTCACAGGTTCATGAGGCCAGCCCTGTGGCCGGGCGAAGGGAGGCCGGGCAGTGGAGAGAGCTTCCAGATTCAGGGAAGAGGCTGTGAAGGTCCCAACGCCTGCCCAGGCTCTGTATACCCCTTCTGCGTTTTATAGGGCGCGAGGTCCCCTATATTCCAACTCCTAACCACTCCTGTCCTCTTCCCCTGCACATTCTCCATCAACATCATTGCTCTCCCAGAACTCGGGACCCCGCAGAGCCGAACGCTTGGCCCTGGGTGTGGCGCGTCCCAGGTGCGCAGGTTGAGAGCTGCCTGCGCTAGGAGCTCTACCCGCCCAGGGACTCGGGAAGGCCCCGCAGGCAGTGGGGTCTCCTCCTCTGACTGATGCCAAGTCTGCCTGGAGTGGGGGAGCCAGCACAGCCCTGTTACGCCCCTACTCAGCCTTCCCTGGCCTCCACTTCTCCACACCCCCCATGTTGCCTCCGTCAGGTAACCGGAACAGCCTTTTGAAAGCACACATTTGCGCGTATCCAAACCCTGACCTGTCGGTTTGGCCCGTCATCCCCGGCTTATGTGCAGTGTCCCCGTGCTCAGTTCCCCACAGACCTTTCCAGCCTTATCTCCACCCGGCCTGGTCTCTTTCTGTCTGTAAAATGGGGCAGGTTGCTGCAGGAGGAGCATTGGGATGCCGGCTGCCCGGGGTGGGCAGGCCCCCAGGAAGAGGAGGTGGGAAGGGGCTGTGCGGGAGGCAGTTGCCAGGTACGTGGCTACTGGACACTGACTTCCAGTTCTGCTGAATCAACTGGAAGCTGGCAAGGCTGGAGCGATCTGGTAAAGGAGCCGCAGAACAACAGGAAGTATGGGGGGTGAAGCGGGAGGGGGCAGGAAGTGGAGGACAGGAACTCCCTCTGGACTGCCACCTCTTCTCGTCCTCTGCCCTTTGTCTGAGCTGCCTATAATTAGCCATTTTTGGTTCCCCCTGGGTGAGCAGGGCTGAGCTGAGGTTCCGGAAGGCCTGGAGCATTGCTTGCCACCTCTGGTCCAAACGGATCCATTTCTGGCAGTTTAATTTTGGATGCTCTGCTCCCAGCATGGGAAGGAAGGCAGGAAGGGCACTTAGGGAGCTGTCTGACTTTTTAAACCAGGCCTCGTTGGGAACAGGCTGCTCTTGGCCGCTAACCCTTGCCTCCCCCACCTGTTTCCAGGTGGGCTGTCCAGGAGGGAGGGGGGCCTGGCTTAGAAAAGCCAGATGCAGCCAGGAAGGGAAGCTTCCTCTTACAGTGCAGGAATCAAAGCGCATTTACAGAACAACCATCTCGGGCCTCCATGTAAGGATGAGGATGGGCTTGGAGCCCGACAGGCCCAGGTCAATGTCCCCATGTCCCTCCCAGGGACATGTGGATTCATGGAAATAACACATCCAGGGCCAGCTCAGTGTCTGACACAAGACAGGTGACCGGTCAGTGGCTGTCTGCATCTTCTGTTTCTTCCTTCTGTAATAAAGGCTTCTCAGGGGTGAGAAAGGCTGGGGTGGGACTGGAGGGTTCATTCTGGGGGACCCCAGCCAGTGTAGAAATCCAAAAGCCCGAGGGCGGTGGCCAGCAGGAAAGAATGTGAGTGGATGGTCTTTAAAAACTGGACAGAGCAGGAGCGATGGCTGATGAGTCTCCTGATAAGAAAGAAGAAGGATCGGGTTGGACACAGTCCAGGAGGATCAGGTTCACAGTCCAGGAGGATCGGGTTCACAGTCCAGGAGGATCGGCTGTAGTTTTGATTGAGTTCATCCCTGGCATGAATCCGAGGACACATTAAAAGGCAGAAAAGAAAGTGCAGATCACAGAAAAGCTGGTTCGTTGGTGATTGCTTTGTTTATTTACCTGTTAGTTTATTTACGGGGCTGAGCAGAGGGCTGGTGTTCAATCCATGCGTTTGGAAGTGAACCGACAGCAGCCCAGAGTGTGACGTATTCCTCTGGTCAGGAGGGTACTGCGGGTGTCTCGGGACAATGTCCTGCGTGTTGGCTATTTTAGGATTTGGTGGGCCTTCGAGGTACCCTCCTGAAATCTTCGTGAACCACAGAGAAATAGGAACTGAATGCTGGCCAGTTAAGTTAGAATTGAGTCGAGTTGTTCAATCAACCGCAAATCTCATAAACCTGTGAAATTGCCAAGATTTGACTGTTTAACCTACAAAAGTGGTCTTTCACGTGGCTTGCCTACTGTTTACTAGACTAGGGAACTGCCTAATTTTCTTCCAACACAAGGGCTATTATTGCTATGAAAATCTGCTCGTCTAGCAGAATTCCAGACACTGAATGTGAGAATAAAAAGAGCTCTGCGTTTACTGGACTAGAGAACTGCCTAATTTTCTTCCAACACAAGGGCTATGTATTGCTATGAAAATCTGCTCGTCCAGCAGAGTTCCAGACACTGAATGTGAGAATAAAAAGAGCTCTGATTTGGGGTCAGGCAGCACTGGGTTCAAATCCTGGCCCCACCGCCCCCAAGATTCATGAAGAAGCACAGGTGGCGTGCCCAGCATGGCACCTGCCCACTGCAGGGTTCCTGCCCGCTCTCTGCTGGGAGCCTTCGCTCTGCAGACTTGTCTCTGCTGTACCTTTTACGAAGGGCTGAGCAGAAATGAGGCCAGGAGGTGTACGTTCAGACCTGGAGAAGCAGGAAGTGGCAGTGGATCCCCCTGGGATCCAGCGGGAGAGCTGGGGTGGGGAAGAGTCGAAAGATGGCGAGGGGCTAGGGAGTAGCCGCGAGGAGACTAGTGTTGGAGGCAAAATGCAGGCAGCACCTGGGGCTGAAGACATAACCCAGGGCACTCAAGTGTCTGCTCAGCTAGTTATTGACACAAAATGCTGCGAAACCAACTCTCTCCCCGAATCAGCGGCCTTCATCAGCAAGTCTGTGTTCTCCAACTGTTGGGCTTTGCTGGGTCGCTCTTGCAGGCAGGGGGTTGGATTTGTTCTGGGGTCCAAGATGGAGCGACAGTGGCCATCTAGGGTAATTTCCTCAAGGAGCAAGAGGATGCACGCCAGGTCCCTTCAGGCCTAGGCTCTGGAATAGAACCCTAGCATTTCCACCGAAGCCCATTGGCCAAAGCAAGCCACGTGGCCAAGCCAGACATGCATGGGATGGGAAAGAGCACATGTCCTGTGGAGATGGGGGAGGGGAGGGAGTGGTCACTGAACAACAACCCATTTTGGCACCGTAGTCAAGCCTGGGACAGAGTCGGCAGGCACTGGATGAGAGCCCAGGCCTGCTGGAGAGCTTCTCCGTAAAGACGGGGTACCCATGTGCCCCACAGCTTCATAAGGTTCTCCGTGGTCTGACAGTTCCTAGTAATAAAAAGCCACTCCTACTGTGTTTCTACTGCGGGCCATATCCAGCCCTCAATCAGCCTGGCTATGTGGTGTCACTGCTCCATTTTCCCGTTGAAAAAACCGAGTCTTAGGTTGGGTGGCTTGTCCTGGCCCATAAGGCTTTTCGAGGCAGAGCCAGGATTCTGAAGCATATCTGGGTGCCTGAAGGTCTGCATGCTCTACCCTGTGCTGACTGTGAAATCTTATGACCTTGGGTGTAGGAGATTCCAGCTTCAAAGGCTGCAAACAAGCATTTGGGGGCAGAGAGGGCTCCTTGTGGTCCCGCATACAAAAAAACCAGAGTCCTGTGCTGATCTGTGCTGACAGCCATCTTTCATGATGCTGGATGAAACTCATCCTTACAGAGTTTGCAAAAAGGGCTGGCTCCAGAGTAGCATGGGGCCGAATGGGATTCTGAGTGCCGAAGTGTGTCGGGCTGAAGACATCACACTGGCCCACTGATAAGTAGGAGGTGATGAAGCCATCCTTGGTTTTCAGGCTTCTCCTCTGCTGTGAGCACAGCTCTGCACTGGCTGCCGCGGCTGTGGACATGTTCAGTAAGGGGACAAATGCCTAATCCCATAGCATGTCGCTGTGGATGCCTTCGCAAGGAGCGCTTGAGGCTTGCAGCCGTTGATCTTGCTGGGACAGATGGCTCTGTGCTCCCGCCAGCACCTTCCATGGATCCCCAAGCTTTGGGTGGTCTGCCAGGCAGGCCACCTCTCCAAATGACCTTGCAGAACTATGTCTCAGGGCCTGGGAACAGGGACATTTGTATTCATGAGGAAATTGATGATCCCATGCCTTTGGGCTATGAAAGGGCTTTCTCGCAATGCTAACAAACCTCGGAAATCAATATTCAGTGAGGCCCCAAGTGTCTGGAACGAGGCTCTGTTTGCTGCAGATTTGCCTCCAAAATGAGATAAATTAATGTAATGAATTCTTGCAACTAGTTTGCATACATTGCTAATTGGATTATAGAAGGAACCGCTGGCGAAGACAGTGCTGTGGATGCTCGAGTCAGGGCTTGACCTATTTTCGGGGCTGTTTGTGTCTGCAAAGTTTGCACGTCTCTCTCTAAATGAAGCTGTTGGTGCTGTGCGTTAGAACAAACGGCAGGGCCTCAGCCCACACAGCGATGAGCCAGTGCCCCAGGGAAGGGTATGGGGCGGCTGTGAACTTTTGGGACACCTTGTGCTTCTAGCAGCATCTGAATCAGGGAGTGACCTTGGGAAGGTGGCTTGGCCTAGAAATTTCGTCCTGTAGCTCTCCCGAATACTCATCCACGTGCGTGAGGTTGAAGTCCGGGGGCCTTGGAATGAAGGGGGTGCACACACGGGGTTCCTTGCCCAGGCCGGAGTTGCTCTGGGGACACACCTTTTGGTCCCCAGTCTATGCTCACATTCTCTCTTCTGTGGAGCAGGTGCCAGTGCCAGAGTCTGGGGCATGTGGCAGGGACAGGTGCACCCCACCCATCTTGATGCAGCCACATGATCCCATGGGTTGAGTATGCCACTATTCCTTGCTGAGCCCACCTGTGCACTGTGTGTGATGTCTACAGTGTAAATGGAGCCCCTCAGATAAAGTACCCTCATGCCTTGTAAAGCTGAACCCCCAACAAAGGAGTTTCTGTTGTCCCCTACTGGTTTACTGATACCCGGTAGCCCTTGCATTGACCATTCACACGTGGTGAACTTAACCTCACCCCTTCAGGCTCTGTGGGAATGACCCTACGGGGTTTCCTCTTAGGCCTTGCATGGCAGGACGCTGGCCCTGTGCTTGGGGCCCCCACCTGGACTGTCCGTAGCTGAGGACTGCTGGGGCTGGGGAGACCCCACTTCAAACCTCAGTGTGGCACCCAGCATACAGGCCACCAGCACTGTGGGCAAAAGGATGCACGATGTGTGCCAGCGCCTTAGGGCATCGCGGTGTTAGCCTGTATGTCCCCCGGGCCCGTGAGCTCCTGAAGGGCAGACACAGGCTTCTTTGCACCTTTGAATCCCCCAAAACTTTGTCCAGGAGCAGGGGCTAAGGCGTGTGGTGAAAATAGGCCCGAGTAGATGATCTGGGGACTTGAGAAGTTGCTGGATGAGAGGCGTGCCTCCTCAGTACGAGAAATGACGGAGGGGCAGGAAGGGCCTCTTCGGGGCTGCCCAGTAGGGTGTGTGTTGACTCCTCCAGAAACTGCATCACCAAGGGGCTTTGGGGCTGAAATTCTTGAAGGAAACCAGAGATCGCTGTATAAAAATATCCTGTCAAAAATAGCAGCTTCTTCGTTTGGCTTCCTTCCCTCTGTTGCAGGCAGTGGGACGTGGCTTCCTGATTTAGGAGGACCGGGGAGTGGGGCGTGGGTGGGTCTGGTCAGGCGTGCGTCCCCATCCGCACCCTCATGGGAGTCCTGGAGGGCCCGGGGCTGGAGTGGGTGTCCCTCCTCAACTAGACTGAAAGCGGAGAGGCCAGTGTGCCAGCCTTGAACGTCAACGTCAGTGCCAGGAGAGGGAAGTGCTGGTGGGGGCGGGGAGGGCGCTGACCAGTAGTCACATGTGGGGCCTATTTTCTCCACCATCTCGACCTCGCCTGTCCCCTCCCCTCTCTCAGTGTGTAGCCGTGTGATTAGGAGATATGAGCCTTGGGTCTATTATTGTCCCGCTATGAGATTTTGATCAAGTAACTTAACCTCCGGCCTTCTTTCCTGCATCTGGACATGGGAATATTGGATCTTACCTGCTAGGGTGGTCGTCGAGATGACAGTAGCACAGGCCTGAAAGTCCCGTACGTCCCCTCCCGGCACCTCCGCGGGGTTCGTCAGAGGGCTGTGACCGAGAAGGACCAGGAGGCGGCCTCCTCTGCCTCTGAAGCCCCTGTTCCTAGTGGTCCTACGGGCCACACGGCTTATGAGAGGGCTGGGGAGGGGTCGCCTTCTGGCTGGGAGGCTGGCTGGGACCTGCTGGCTGTCTGGCCTGGGCCTCCTCCTCCGAGAGCACGGGCTGATGCCACCGATGCCACCCCCGTCGACCACGGTCGTCCCTGCTTGTGGAGTCGGAGCTGACGTTTTCCCCTTTCGCTTTTCTGTGTTTGCCCAAACTTCTGCCTTGTGCCGCACTGTCATTGTGGTCAGAAAGACAACAACAGTAAATGCCATTTATGAAAAACTAGCATTTCCTGAGAAATTTTGCTCTCTAATCTCGTTTGGGACTCACGGAGGTCCGGGAAGGAGGCTGGCGGGACTTCTGTGGGGGCTTCAGGTCACTGAGCAGTAGGTGGGGGCCACTGGGCCGTGGCGGGGGTTGGCTGCAGGGCACAAGGTGGTCTCCCCAGCCTGCTAGTCTCTCCAGGGGCCTGGCCTGTGCCCTGGGCTGGGCGGCCCGCATGAACCTGCAGGCACTCCAGCTACAGCAAGGCCACTGGGAAGATCCGGCTTTGGGGGGTCGGGACCTGTCCCCTCCCACTCCCTCTCCCCACGGTTTTTCTAGAACTATTACCACCACTGCCGCTATGCCCCTGGGGCACCGCTTTTCCCAATTCCCTACTTTTGTTGGGGCTGATTGTAAAACCCCACGGTTAGGTCAGGGGCTGGGACCAGACTCTTCTGCGCCTGGGGGCTTTTTGACCCCAAAGGCATTTCGAATGCAAGCATTGGAATCAGAATTACTCAGCAGTGATGAGTATTCCTCTAGAAAGGGCCCGAATTCCACAGGGAACGCCACTGAGCCGATTTAATTCCTCTATCAGTTTTCCATACAGCAGAGTTAAAGCCATTTCTGGCGTTTCCGTTTCCCTTTTGCTGAAATTGTTTTCACAGAGTTCAGTTCTTCCGCATTTAGAATTTCACAGTGGAGATTTGCTTCGTAAATCAGGTTTTTCTGCATCTCAAACTTTACTAATTGTAGCTTCCGCCATCACACGTGGCCGTGGGTTTCCATCAAGGGTGGCTTTCTTGGGTCGTGTTATAGTTTGTGTTGTTTCTGAACCAATCCACGAGGAAAGAGCGATTTTACGAGACCGGGAGAGAGCGGGGAAAGGGGGCAGGAGGCAGATGCAGAGAGGGAGGCAGAGGGGCCTCTGGGTAGAAACAGGGCTGCAGCTGGCCTGGGGGATGGAATGGGCGGGGGCAAAGGTCAGAGTACCCGCTTGGCCATAGGATCGGCATGTGGCACAGTCCCGGTCAAAGGCTGCCTTCTCCCTCTATGCCAGTCTAAAGGCTTCTGGAGTATTCCAGCTAGTACCTACGGAGCCGCACGAGTGGAGCCTTTCGAATTAGGAGGGTCCAGGAGCAGAGAAAGATGATGCACCAAGAGGCAGACGGGAGGCCCAAGGTCATCAATCACTTCAGACCCTGGACCCACCTGTGCCTGAGACCAGGTCCCCAAGCTGCCCCTTGCCATCAGCCATTTGAGTTCCCTTAGGTTTTGGCTTAAGGTAATTGATTGGGAGTCACTCGCAACTAGACACCTTCCCCCAAATGTCTTCCAGCTCTATGCTTGCAAGGCTACGGTGTCTGTCCCATCTCAAACGTGCCGTTTTGATGTCCCCAAATGTCTCGCTGGAACCTCCTCTTCTCGCTGCCTCCTCTGCTCCGGGCTGACACACCAGGAGTCCACTTACTCTTCCTCCTTCAGGTGTCTACTGAGCGCCCAGCATGTTCCAGATGGTGTGCTGAGTGGGACAGGGGAACAGGGTGGGGGGGACTTGAGACAAGCTTCTTATTCAATCTCACCGAGCCTCAGTTTCCCTCCCTTTCCAGACTCTGTGAGGACCACAGTGTCTGGATCATAGCAGACTCTGGTTGCTGCTTCCTATTGTAATTGAACCTTGACAGAAAGGACGCCTCGGGCCTGGGAAGGAGCCTCAGGGTGGCTTCGACTGTTTTGTCACTCTTGGAGGGCAAGGAGTTTGTGACATGAGACCGGCCGCATGAGGGAGAAGCCAAGCGGGTCAGAGTCCTGAGAGGGACTGGCTGAGCGCCCAGCCCAAGCCCGCGGCCATGAGCGGGGCAGTGGGCGGGCAGCTTTGCGGGACGGGCGCTCCCGGCTCCCCGGAGACCTGGTTTGGTGCTCGGACGTGTCGCCACATGCTGTGTCTGCGTTGCTGGACGCGTGGTAGAATCTAAATCCTCAGGAATGAGCTGGCGCCTGCATTTCTCTTGGCTTCTCCAACCACCTATACATCAGTCTCTGTGGTTTACTAGAGTCTAGAATGGCGCTTCCCGTGACACCCCGGGCCCTCCTTCTGGCCAAGACATTTATTGAAATCAGGGTGGGCTTTCGGCAAGCTCGCTTCGGCCCCCCGCACCCTGCTGTCCACGTGGCCTTACACGGTCCGCAGGGTGCCGCCTGCCTTCCGGTGGCATCTGCTTATTGGTGGCGGGTTAACCTCTGTGTGCGTGTCGAAATCTGGGCCTGGGGAAGCTGTGACAGATGTTTCCTGGACCAAAACATTCAACACTTAAACATTATTTTATATTTGCAAAACTAAAAAGAAACTCCCGTTGTTTTACTAAATGAAGATGGAGCTTGAAAAATGGCCCTGGCTGCAGAGAGACAGCGATGACAGGCTTTCCTCACGGGTCGGGAGGGTGGCAGGTACACATCCGGAGCAGGGACATGTCACTGAAAATGCTGTCACTCTGTCCTTCTTGCCTGGATCAGCCCCGACCCGACGCAGGTTCGGCTGTCCCGTCCCGCATCCTCAGGCGGCAGAGTCGGAACGCTGTGTCAGACGTGTCCCTCCTTACCGCAAAGGGCATATGTCACATTACAGAGAATGCGTGGTGGGGGTGGTGAGGGTTGTGTGACCCACACATATCTCTCAGGTTACTGAACAATATCACAGAGTAGGGCAGGGGCCAGTGGGGGGCAGAGGGGTCCTCTGTGGGGGTCCTGGGAAGGTCTATCCCCCTCCCTTGAGTTCTGGGCTCAGCCTCTGGGACCTGGGAGGCCTTCCCACAGAGAGCCAGGAACCCTGGTTCTGGTCCCCAACTATGTTCACAGAGACCGTGAAAGACAGAAGACTCGGCTCGGGTGACCTGCCTGAGGTGTGTTATTTATTGGCTGTGTGACCTTGGGCAGCTCAGCCTCGGTTCCCAGCTTTATGAGCCAGGGTGGCGATGTCCCCGCCTCACCCCCACTCCTTCCTCGTGCTAGATGAAAAATTGTCCCTGGTTTCTTTCCCCTGTGAGCAGCGTCTGTATCTCAAAGATCCTCAACTAAAACCAGTGCAAATAACAACCATCTGTGGAGAGCATCTGGTGCCAGGCGTCCTTCAGATGCATTTGCATGGACCTGCTGAGCGCCCCCTACAACCTGTGGAGCTGGCACCGATTTACCCTTTAATGCCGAGCTAGAGAGCCACGACAGGAAGTGCCAGCGTTTGAATGCGGGTGGCCTGGCCCCGAGTCTGAGCTGGTAGGAGCCGCACTACCCCACCCTTAGTAGAAGTCCCCTACCCATCAGTGAGAGAGTGGATGGCGACACCGGCTGGACCCGGGCCGCCTCCGCCTGGGGTGTGTGGGGAAGGAAGGGGTCTTCGCCTGACCCTCTGGCACCCAGGGGCTCTCTGTGCCCCAGAACTGACCGGCCGCGCCTCCTTCTCTGCCTGCTTTTCCTCTTCTGCTTTCCTCAAGCTCCTCCATGTTGGCTTTTCGATCCATTTGATACTGGTCCACGGAGAGAAGCTTCTGGCTGAAGGAAGCGAGGTGCAGGGAGGTGACTTGTCCAAGGTCACACAACACTGCTGGCCAGAGTTTGAGCCGGATGGCGGCAGTGTCCCTCTCGGCTGTAAGGAGCATGACTTCATGGTCCTGCGAGAGTGACTTGTAAGCCATAGTCGTTAAAATATGGGATGGGGGAGAGAGGGAGGGAGACAGGGGAGGGAGAAGGGCTTCTTGTCTTTTTGTCCCAGACGGAGATTCCCAGGTTTGGGAAAGGGGCCTGCTGGGCAGACTGCCTCTTACGATGAATCCTAAATAAGGGCAAAGACGGGGAGAAGCCAGTCTGTGGGCCTCAGGAAAAGAGCTTAGCCATGGACCAGGGATTCATCAAGCCTCTCACCCTCCTGCCCTCCGACTGGGTGACGGGGGAAGTGATTCTGTCTGGAGCCTTGTTCCCAAGGCATGAGGACACACACCACCCCCGAGCTGCTGAGATCTGCTCCTGGCCATGCCTGGTACATAGGCTCCGGGCCAGGCTTGGAAACCCAGCTCAGCCATTCAGGGCTGTGAGGTCTTGGGCAAGTCACTTACCCACCCAGCGTCTCAGTTCCTCCCATGAAATTAGTGATTACCATAGTAGCCACCTGAGAGGGCTGTTGTCGGGCTGAATGAGATTAGGCAGGTACAATTCGTGGGCACTCAAAAAAAATGTTAGCCGCTATTGGGATTCATGTTGTCATTGGCCTTAATTACAGCTGTCCATTACACACTTGGATTGTGTGAGGCTCATTTCTGGGGGCAATACATTCAAGAAATGTGACAGTCAAAAACGCTTGCAGAGTTTAGGCATGTAATTCCTTGCTAGGGCGAGGTGGGCTAAGTGACAGGCAGCATTGAGTCATAGTGAACCCTAGCTCCACTACTCGTTCTTATGGGGACTTCGGTGGGTTATTTCATCTCTCTGAGCCTCAGTTTCCACACCTGTAGAAAGGGAATCTATTGGTTAGGAATGTTTTTCACTGGGGTAAGAGAAGGCTGAACCAACACTGCCATAGATAAAGAGGAATTTCTTTTAAACTCGCCTCACCCGAAGTCCAGAGTAAAGGTCCGGGGTAATTGCAGTTGCTCCCAACAGGGGCCCAGACTCTTTCTATTTCTTTCTTTTCCTGTTCTTAGCATGTTGGCTCTGACCTCACGCTTGCTGCCTCGTGGCCTCAAAATGGCTGCTCCCCCTCCAGCCTCTGGTTTGTGGCAGATTCTGCATTTAGAAATGGGACCTGCTCTATGGCCTTTGGCCTACAGTCTTATCGACTGTAATCATGGTGAATGATCACCTCTAGCGTCAGTGGCGTCTGAGAAATGGACTCTTTTAGCTCCCTGGACTCGTTAGCAGAGGAAGGTAAGGCGAGGCAGTTGTGGATGACTTCCAGGGAGCAAATCCACGAGGTCTGCCTTGGGAAGGACACAAGTGAAATGCTCACCCCAGGGCCCGACACAGACCAAGTACTGAGGAAGGGAACACTTTCTTCTTATTAGCTAAGTGCCGTGAGGAATGAATTCAAAATAGGGACTGATTAATGCCTTATGGCGCAAATTGGTACTCAATCAATGCATTTCCTTCGGGTTTTCTCTTGGCTTCCGTTAGCCTGGTTGGGGTGGTCCTGCATCCTTCATCTCAGACAAAGCCCCCACTGGAGTCATCAGTGTGGGGGCCAGTCTGAACCCCCCTTCACGGCCTCTCTTCAGACTGGGGGCTTCGTGCCACCTAGAGAAGCTCGGCTGTGCCCACAAACCCACTGGAGAGTGTGCTCAGCCTGAGTAAGGCTGTCTCGCCCTCCACCCTATCAGTCAGAACTCTGGTTCACCTGCTCTTTTAGCCCCTCCCCTCCCCCCATTCAATCGGTGATTTCATTGCCGAGGCCCTGAGAGGCTTGGCTCAGCCTCCTGACTTCTCCGGAAAGATGCAGTCCTGTTCTGTGCGGTTTTGTTTTAAGTGTATTTTTTTTTTTAATGTGCTCATCCAGATAGAGTGTGGAATTCATAACACGGTGGTGTTTACTGTAGTAACGTCTCCTTCGGGTTCCTGATGCTTCATCGAACACGATAGATTATGCAGGCGAAGGAGGTTAAGGAAAGCAATTCTTTAATTTCTCAGCCAACCACAGGCCTCATGGCAGACCCAGCAGCTCGCCTCTAACTAGTCTTAGCAGCTAATGAACCTCAAGTTGGGGGTCATTCCTCAGGGACGGTAATGGAGGCGGATCCCAAGGCAGTTGGAAGCGGGGGCTGGGGCAGTAATAGATCGTTATTAGGAACAACTCGAGAGCTAATCAAACTGACCTGCTGATTCACAGGTGCAAATGACTATGGGACAATGCCGAGGCTGTACTGAGAGTGGCAGCCACTGGTCTATGGGTCTCCTGATTGTGGCAGCTTTTGATTTACTCTTGGACTGAATGGGTTAGGTTAACTAACAAGCCCTTGGAAAATGGGAATTAAATAGACCTTTCTGCCCAGTCTTTCTTACTTTATGGGCCTTGCTAAGAAATCTCATGATGGGCTCCACGCCATCGACACAAGTGACAGAGATTGGATGTCTGGGTTTTGATGGCTGACTTGGTTGATGCTTCGACCAAGAGTACTCATTAATCTGAAAAGTTTCAGAAAATTGTATAGGTTTTGTGGGGGGAAGAGACTAGCTATATACGTGGGTTAGAAAGCCTTATAAATGATATAAATAAAAAGCATGGTTCCTGGTAGAGTATTTTTGAGGTTCTCTGTGGCATTTTATATCCACCCTTAAATAATGCCTAACATTATTTGAATATTTCCTATTTAGGTTCACACATTAAATTGACCAACACAGGGCCGGTGTCCCAGGATTGGGCTCTATGCTGTCTTTTTTGTAGATGAGTCTCATGTGCTGATCCTTGCTTTGACTCTATCAAGAGGAACAGTTTTTATCCTCACATTGAAGGTGAGGAAATTCAGGCTCCAAGGAGTTAAATCACCCACCTGGGACCACATCAGACGTGTTGGACCAGAGACTTGAACTCCTGTCATTTTGAGTTCACTCTGTAATAAATGGCTGGGCAGGTGGACCAATTAGTGTGGGTCAGAAGGCCAGGACACCTGGGTTCTGGTGTTTTTTTCTCTCCAGATGTCATTTCTCCTGTGAAATGAGAGCTTGTATTAGGGTTCTCCAGAGAAACGGAACCAATAGGGTGTGTGTGTGTGTGTTTCTGTGTAGTATATGTATATGTATATAATATCTATATGAAGAGATTTATTATAAGGAATTAGCTCATGTGATTTGGAGGCTGGCAAGTCCTAACACCTGCAGTCGGCAAGCTGGTACCCAGGAGAACCAATGGTGTAGTTCCAGTCTGTAGGCTGGCAGGCTTAAGACCCACGAAGAGCTGATATTTCATTTCAGGTCCAAAGGCAAGAAAGACCCAACAATGATTCAGCTTGAAGGCAGTCAGGTGCGAGGAGCATCCTCTTACTCAGCCTTTTCCTTCCGTTCAGGCTTTCAACTGATCGGATGATGCCCACCCGACTTGGGGAGGGCAATTGGCTTTACTCGGTCTATTTATTGAAAGTAAATCTTATCTAAAAACACCCTAATAGACACACTCAGAATAATGTTTGACCAAATGTCTGGATACCCTATAACCCAGTCAAGTGGACACATAAAATTAACCATCATAGGGCTGGTCTTCCTGGTCTTTGAGACTTTTTCAGGTCAGATATTCTTTGTTTTCAAGACCAAGTTTCTGATGACGAGGTCTCACTGTGGGTCACGGGGCATTAACTCTCACAGGCTGAGAGGAAGTATGAATGTGCCTTCTTGCCGCCCCTCCTGAAGCTCTTTTCTACAGTCAGAATTCAGCCACCCTATTCTTCCAGAATGTTCTCCCAAGCCCCGGCTGGTCCTCTTACCTTCTGGAGATATTTCTTCACTACCCCAAGACATTGTTGGGTTGTCAGGTCCTCAAGCCGAGGTTAGAAGCTAGTGACACAGTTCTGAGACACACTGGGAGACTAGGAATGTCTCCAAATGTCCCAAGAGCCACAGAATGGCAAGTGGTCTTCCCAGAGACCATCTCTGTCAGGTGCACATTTGCACAGAAGTTCACAGCTTCTCAAGGTGGAAAGAAACCCGAGGGACCATCGCTCCCATTCGCTGTCATATGCTGGCCTTTCCGATGAAGCTACCTGGCCAGCAGCCTTCTCCCCATGCTCGCATACCCCGGTTTAGGTTTCCCCAGAAATAGACCCTAAGACAAAAATTTGAGCATGTAGTTTAGACAGGAGGCGATCCAGGAAACACGAAAGGAGCGTGGAAAGGTGAGAAAGTAAGTGAAGGAAGCAATCGATCAACATTAGGCTGAGCCTGAGCTCGCCACGCCCCATTGTACACAGAAGATGTCTCTTCGTGGCCAGCTTTGTGGCTGAGCCAGTGCCCAGTCCTTGCCTGAGGGCCCAGGATGCTTAGTTGGTGACTCTAAAAATTATGACCACAGCGTGTCACTAACTTTCAAAGAGTAATCAACTGGGAGTCGCAGATCACTAGTCCTCCAAGGTTCTCGGAGTCCTGACTGAGGCAAAGGTTCCTACCTCAGTCAACTGGGATCCCAATGGCTAAAATCGTAATATAAATCTTCTGGAGATCTTGTTAAAATTCAGATTCTGGCTTGGTGGACCTGGGGTGTGGTCTGAGATTCTGTATTTCTAACTGGCTCCCAGGAGGTGTCGATGCTGCCGGATTGCAGACCACGCCTTGAGTAGGATGACTCTAGAGCCACCAAGTTCGCTGGTTGAGTTTTTACTACGCTTCAGATTTAGATCATTTTCTGCAAACCCAAAGCAAATCTCAAACACGAATCTGTATTTTCTGTTGTGTAGGATGCTGTTTTTATGATTTTATTGCTGTGGGGATTTTTGCATTTGTAATTCCATTAGGAGATACCGCAACTCCCGTTCGCCTTGAACGGAAAACCAATTTGAGTCCTTTTCCAGGGGACCGTATCTGCCCTTGACTCCCTATTCCCTGTTGGGCTGTAGATTTTGAGTGGATTAAACAATGTTCCTGTCTTCCGACTCTCTGGGCCTTCTAGAATCAGCGTCAAAGCAATCCCGGTGTCAAAGCCACATTCAAATGGAAGGCGCCAGAGAACTGAGTAAGACGATGACACTTCCTTGGGTTTGAGTGTGGGCCTAGGCCGGGGGTTCAGTATAGTGCCCAGAGCTTTTGCACCTACCTGCTCGCCCTCCGCATGTGCCTTGGTGGGAAACGCCGCCATGCTCCCAGCTTCCCACGGTTGCATCCTGCCTCCGTCCCTGGCCGCCGAGCCTCTCTGTGACTCTGGTACCTGGCTCACTGGGTGCCTAGTAAATGTGTGCATTAAATGTATACCTCTCTGAGGGCTTTTACTTTATCTCCCTGCCTGAGGGGATAAGAGACCCACCCAAGGCCCCACAGCCAGTGACAATGAAGGTAGATTCCTTGGGCTTTCCGGAACCTGTTTATAAGTTCACGCATAAGGAGACTGGGAGGCCATCTTGTCCAGCCTAGTGAGTTGATAAACCGAGGCCAGGAAGGGCCAGTGACTTGGTTGGGAAGGACTGTGAATTACACGTTTTTCACGGTCGTCTCTGCAAATTAGAAATCTATCCATGCAGACCTCTCCGGAAGCTCACGTTCAGTGAACTCTCTAGATACAATTATGTTTATGTCAAGGAGCCTGTAATAAGGAGATCTCTATTTAAAGGCTGCCAACACACGGCGAAGAGGCAGGATCGAATGTTAATAATTGCCATCTGGGCACGAAGGTGCCATCGATTATGGCACGCTTGGAGAAAATGGGGCCTTTTTACCGTGGGTCTCAGTCATTAGCAAAATTTCGCATTTAAAATTAGTTGGAAAAGGTAATTAGTGTCGAGGAGTGATTGCAGCCATGTCGTTATCGTGACGGATGTTGGTGCTGTGCTCACTAATGACTTATGGAATTTTCATTCAGGAGACAATCGGAGCAATTTGGTGGTCAGCAGACAGTCCGAGAATCAATCACCATGATGGTCAATGATTTATCATTTCTATTTAAATTCTGGAATCTGCATCGGCTTAAACAGAAGTGAGCCCCGATGGGAGAAGGTTGGCATCTAGCAGAATCCCAAGTCCTGTCTCCGTCTGTTTAAGAGGCATCCATTTTCTCCCCAGCGCAGAGCAAATAGGGAAGTTGCCGGAAGGATCCGCTTCCGAGTTCATCTTGGGGTGGAAGGAGTCGCATGCGTTGGCTGCAGGGAGACCAGGATTTAGATGTTAGACTAGATTTGGCTTCGCAAGTTTATCTCTGGTGATTAGAAAATGCCACTGTTCAGGGATCCCCAAATTACATCACCAGTAACTGTGAGTTGGGAGGGATTAACCCCACCTCCCCCACTGGCTCGGAGAGCCCAAGTACTTCTGAAGGACGCTCAGTTAACACGTGACAGAGTGAAATTCCTGACTTGGTTGTGTAGTGTCCTTGTAACGTGAATCATATCGATAATAACAATATTAGTAGCAACAACAGCTAATAGTTCGTGAGAGCTTACTGTGTGCTTGGTGCTTGCTGAGAGTTTTTACACGTTATTTCAATGTGATCCTTATAGATGGAAGCTTTGAGAGGCTGACTTAGCTGCTCAAGGTCACATAGTGAGCCATGACGGGGCCGATCCTCACACCCAGACCCCGGTTTCCTAAGTACCGTGTTATTTTGAGCTGCTAGATACAACACTGATGCTAAATTCTTATGACCTCAGCTGTCTCATCTATAAAATATGAATAATCATGGGCTCCATATATAGTTTCAGAAATAGATTGCTTGGTAAGCCATTATACAAGGTGCCTAAAACCTGAAGGTCATGGTGCCCTGGTAATTACAAGACAGTCACAAAGCAGGCCCCTGTGCGCTGTTGGTGTGGACCAAAGCCACCCATCTCCACCCCTCTCTTCTCAAACCCATTGAGGCCCTGAGTCCTGCCCAGTCATTCCTGTCTGTCTCATGTGTCCACGCCCATTTCACGCTCATATCACATTTAGTCTATAGATGCTGCCAGATTAATTTTCTATTACTTTTATGTCTGAGTCTCTTCTTCCAAATTTTCCAGGGAAATGGAAGTGGTACTCGATTTCCATTAGGGTTACATGTGGCCTTCTCAGAGTGACATTTCAGCTGCCCCCCAAAACCCCACATAATCCGGCTCCAGAATGCTCTCTTCTGCACACGTCCACTGCCTGCTCAGAGCCCTCCTCTTCCTCCTTTGCCTCTTACTCTTTCCTTATCATCATCATTGTCCTCCTCATGACAACAGCAGCAGGCCATCAGTTCCTCACGACCCCGGGAGCATCCCCAACCCATCAGGTTCACAGGAAACGTTCCCTATTTCTGGTGTGTCCCTGTCCCTAAGCAGGGATCCACGTTCTTCTTCCCATTCTCAAGACTGGGGCTGCTCAAAAGCACAATGGCAGCACCTCTGCACCCAGGAAGTACCAGAGAGACAGCTGAGGTTGGAGACAGGGTCTGGGCTGGAAAGAGGGGGAGCTCGCTGTATGTGGACCTATCTCACCAGCTCGATGCCATGACCACACGGTCCAGATTTAGAGCATTTCTTTCATCTTCTCTTTTTCTCAAATCATCTGTCAGGCTACAAATTCACATTTTTGGTTCAAAAGTGATGGTCACCAAACTTCCATTCTGGGATGGAAAGAGAACTCCCTGAAATCACATACAAATACAGATTTAAGGATAAGGCTCCAAGCTTTCACAAGTACTCATAGAAGTTCCTGACCCAACGAGGCATCCCTTGGTGGGCTTGAGCTGCTGGGGGAAGACCTATGTGATCCCCAGTATTACCTTGCCCCAGAGGTCTGAGATCAGAGAACAGAGTTCCATGATCAGAGCACACAGTAGATTGTGCTTGACTGAAGTACAAAGAAGAATAGACAAACCCACAATTAGAGCAGATTTTAGCACACTTCCTTCAGCAACTGATAGATCAAGCAAACAAAAAGTAACAAGGTTGTAGAAAAATCGAACCACGCAACGAACCAGATGATCTAACAACAAATACAGAGCCCCAGTGCCCACCAATTAGAGAACAGATATTTTTCTAAGCATGTGATTAATATTTACCAAAACTGATCATATTATCCTATAGAATATATTTCAATAGATACCAAATCATCAAATCACAGTTAAATTGTGTTCTCCAACCACATGTAATAAAATTTGAGATCGAAGCTTTCCACATGCGTGGGAAAAATAGTAGGGGTAGGTAATTCATATATCGAAGAAGAAATTATAATGGAATTTATAAAATACTTAAAACTGAATGATGATGGAAACACTGTATGTATCAGCCAGGATAGGCTGGGTTATGCTGCAGCAGCAAACAGCCCCCAAATCTTAGTGACTCGCTCACCAAAAGCGTGTTCTTCCTTTCCGTTACATATCTGTCACTGGCTGGGAAGACAAGCTGCTTCGCATCCTCTTCACTTAGAGATGAGGGCTGACAGAGCCTCAACCATCTGGAACATCACCAACCCTGTGGCTCTGAGAGGGACCCCGTGGAGAGCCTTGAATCAGAAATGAAATGCTTCCACCTAAGAGTCACACTCATCACTTACACTCCCGTTTCTACATGGCCAGAAATACAACCCTCCCCTGGGTAGGAAGATACCGGCTACTGGCAAGTTGTAGTAAGGGCTGCTATAATGTGGAAAAACACGTGAGAGTCAACTCAAGCAGTGGTTTGAGAGGAATGTATGACCTTAAATGCAAAAATTAGCAAAGGAATGAGACTGAAAATAAATGATCAAGAGGACTAACTTAAGAGAGTAAAAGAGAAATAAAGCAGAGAAACCCCAAGAAAGTAGAAGAAAAGCATGAAATGATGGACAGAAATGAATGACATAGAAAATAAAGAAGTAATCGAAAGGATTAACAAAACTCAAAGCTGATTCATTAAAAAAAATAAAAGTAAAGTAACTAACAAAATAGAGAAATGTATAGCAAGATGGAGTAATTAAAAAAGGGAAAGAAAATGTCAATAAGCAATATTAGGAATTTCTTGTCAAGATGTCAGAAGGGTTCAGCTTCGATGGCAGTGGCAGCCATGAGTTTGTTTCCTGTGGGTCAACAAGGAGCGTAAGAAAGCTTCGTGAGATGGGAGAGAGAAACCAGGCTTGCTGCTTAAAACCGGGGAATGCGCTGGGCTTCTCAGCTTGTAAGCAGAGGTTGGGAGAAGAGCCTGGCGGCTGCCTCGCTGCCTGGGCCTTCGTTTGTAAGAAGCTCTGGGCCTGGGGAAGTGAGAGCTAACGTTAGTTGAGGTTGTAGAACGTTCTAGGCACTGTACTAAGCAATGTATACACAGGAACATACTCACTCTTCCTCACAATCCTAGTACTATGTACTGGGATTATCCCTTTATTATAGATAAGAAAACTGAGCTCCAGAGAATTCAAACAATTTCGCCAAGGTTGCACAGCTAGTGAGCGGTGGAGCCAGCTTCCAACACAGTTAACTGGACCTCAGCTATGCCCCTTCGGTGGCCTCCGGTCTAGAAAGTGGGTCCAGCTGCCCACTGAACCAGAGATGATCCAGGCTCACCCCGAGACAGGAGCCGGGAGTCTCCATCTGGTGTTCTTTGTCTTTTTACGTTGCTGATGGTGTTGGCCGTGCAAAAGGGTTTCATTTTAATGTGCTCAGACATGATAGTCTTTTTCCCTTATTGCTTCTGCTTAAGAAAGTTTTTTCCATATCCGTCACCCATGTTTTTCTCTAGTACCTATAGTGTTTCAGTTTTTATATTTCAATATCTGACCCATTTTGGATTTTACCCCAGTGTGGTGTGAGCTTGCCTTTTTCCATATGGCTATTCAATTATCTCAACGCCACTTATGTAAAAAAAATCTGTCTTTCCACACAAATCTGTGAAGTCGCCTTTCTCATATAATAAGTTTCCAGACGCGTTGGATCTATTTCTGGATGTTCTTTGGGTCCCGTTGGTCTATCTGGTTATTCATGTGCTAATACCAGACTCTTAATTACAGGCTTTACAATCCGTGTTAATGGCAGATAGCACCCTCACCCCCATATGGCCTTTTCTCTTCTGGGTTCTCCTGACTAGCTTTGTTTTTTTTCTTGTCGTTGTTGTTCTTAAGTATAAACTTTTAAATCAACTTTCCTAGCTCTGAAAAAAAAAAACAACCTCGTGGTATTTTTAAATTTGGAAGTGCATTAAATCTGTAAATTAACTTAGGCATGACGGACATCGTTATGGAAATGAGTCTCTTTAGTCCAGAATGTGGTATGTCTCTTCATCCAAAATATTTGAGAGTTTCAAGAGAATACATACAGAATGATTACTATTTAAGTGAACTTTAAAAAACCTATAAAATAATAATAGTCTATACGGTTTATAGATTCATACATTTATAGTAAACAGACCAAAATCAGGGTGTGAATGACTCATGCCGTTTCAGGGAGGCGATTACTTCTGGGGAGCGGGGATAAAGAACTGTGTGGCTTTGACTAATTTTAAATCATTTCAGAGAGAGAGAGAGAGAGAGAGAGAGAGAGAGAGAGAGAGAGAGAGAGAAAGAGAACGAGCCATCTGAAGCCATTACGACATCTTGGTAAAGGACAGTCTATTATATTATTTTTCTACACTTTTCTGTATGTTTGAATTGTTTCATAATTAAAAACAAAAGAAAAGGAAATGATAGCTGTTTCCACTGCTTATTTTCCCCAGAAAATAGTGCATTTCGGTTCCCTTTCATGTGGTTCTGGAGTAGAGTCTGCTGGCGAGGCCTCTGCCGGAGGAAGCCTGGAGTTCTTTCTGTGGGAAGGGATTCTCTGAAAGACACTGCAGCTTCCTCAGCAGCTGAGTGAGAAGGTTTCCTTTCCGTAAATGAGCACCCTTAGCAGTTCTGAAGAAGAATGAGGTGCTGTGAAATTTGGAGTTTAATGAACTCTTCCTTCAGTCGCCTGGATTTGTGATAGCAAAGGTTTCACAGTATTAAAAACCTGTTTCTCAATATGTTGTAAACATCTCATTTTCTTACTCTACATCCACCTGCAAGATTTCAAATCACCAGGAAAACGCACACACAGACACACACACACAGACACACACACAAGACACACACCCATCGATAGATACACAGACACACAGACGACACACAACACACACTTCCAGATAGAAGGGGGAACCATTTCCCCTCCCGACGGCACAATGGTCTGAAAAGAACCTTATTTAGAACAGCTGACAGGAAATTGTATTTTCATAAACTGATTTATCGTGCAGTGCTAATCCCTTCCATTTCAATAGGACTTTAGAAAACAGTTTCAAAATTGACTTATTGAGTTGCTTCATTCAGAACAATTTTCCTCTATGAGGGAAAGCTTTCATTACTGAAAGTGGCCCAGATCAACACAGTGGTGCCTTTCGGAACCCGTCACCTCGCAGCCAACGGGCTTTAGGAGGCCGGCGTATCGTTGTCACCCATGTCGCCTTCTGAGAGAGCTGGGTTTGCTTCCTGAAGCGTGCTTAATGTGCACCCCACCACTGGACCTTGTTCCTTCATTTCCGTTTGAGGCAGCTGGCTTGCCAATAGTACGATTGCCTCCTCGGGCCCACACAGGATTTCCAGAGAAATGAACACTGCGTTAAACACTCCATTTTATGTGAGGAGAACGTGTGACAGGCAATGAGCCCTGGGAACGAGGAGGCCCAGGCTGCCACCTCTGCCCCAAGGAGTCCTCCCTGCTCTGCTCCTCCTTGAGGAAAGTCCCCACCAGCGTCATTTACAGAAAGACTTCAGCTGCTGATGACGCGGTTAATTCTGAGAGAGAACTGCTAACAGATTAGAGGCGAACCTTCGCAAAAAATTGCTAGGGTCAAGCTGGGGCTCTCGATAAAGGGCTGGGCGGGGTGGGGCTCTGCAGTGTCTCAAGGGAAAGAAAAGCTTGAGGTCACTTTTCCTGAACTAGAAAAGGGGAGTGAGAAGAGTATGAAAACTTACCAGAAGGAAATTTCCTGAAGGAAATACTTGATCTCGCCATATTTTTAAAATCGAAATTGTAAACATCGAGAAACGGGTGGGGGAGGAAAGGAAACTGATTTACCTCACTGGTTTGGGTGCCGAGGTGCCCAGTCTTGCCTGTGTGAGCTAGTTGAGAGAGAACGAAGTCCCCACGTGTTTGGAGAGTGACAGGGACTTGTCCCTAAAAGGAAGACATGAACTGTGATTTCAGAGGTCCTGAAAATTAAGATTTTTCATCTTCCTCTCCAAACAATCTCATCCTCCTGTTTCCTGTTGTTATTCATTGACCCACAATTCCCTCAGGCTGCAATTGTGGTGAAATCTCCAGCTCCACCCATTTCTTGGCCACTCCCAGCCATCGGTGACCAAATTGTGTGATTCCGCCTCCAAACGCCTCTCCTGTTGCCTCTCATAGACCTCGGGCCATAGATGGCAATGACCATCCAGTGGAGCCCCACGACTTTCGGTCTGGCCTTCTTTGCCACCGTGGTCTCATAAAGGGTCTGGAGTGAGCTTCCCGACACACATATCTGTGATTCTCAAGAACTTGAAGTGCTCCCCATCGTCTGCACCACAAAGTCCACTGACATTCAGGTGTCCCTTCCCAGCTCTGGCCCAGCTCCAGCTGTGTCTCATGCCTGTCTGATGGCTCCAGTCGTCCTGACCTCTCTTTGGTTCCCTGAGTCCCGTGAGACTGTTTCAGACTCAGGGCATTTATACGTGCTGTTTCGTTTACCTGGCAGCCTAGCACCCCCTCTGCTCATGACTGGCTCTTCATCCTTCAGATCTAGTCTTAAATATCACCATCTCAGTGAAAATTTTCGTGAGCATTTAGTCCATAATTCTGTTATTGTACTACGTTTACACAACGTCCTCGTTAGCAAAGATAATTTATACATTTATTTACTGGTTTGTTTACTTGTTTATTATCTGTTTCCTCATGGCATCTAGCACAGCAAATGGTAGATAGCAGGCAATCAAAAATGACTTAGTGAGTAAATGAATAAATATTTTAGGGTAACTTAGTAAAGGTAGGTTATTGTGTCAAAAGGACTGTGCACATTTTTGAGTTTTTTTGATGCATGTTTCCAAACTGCTTTCCAGAAAAGTGTATCAATTTGCACTCTACCAGCGGTGTGTGCTGTTGACCATTTCACCGCATAGTCACCAGCACTGAGTACTACGTTAAAAACATTTGTCAGTTTAAAGATGAAAATAGTCTATTCGATCACTAACGAAGTTGAATGGTTTTTCATTTTCTATTTTCCATGAATTTTATTATTTCCTTTATTCGTCTTCCTTTTTTTGTTTAGTTTTTAGTTGTTGTTGTTGTTGTTGTTGTTTTTTTAATAGATATTTGTACTTGTTTCTGTGAGAATCATTTTCTTTTCTATTCGTGGTGCTGGAGGACTGCAGCTTTTGATCACTCCTGCAAACCATGGACACTTTCACAGGCAGATAGCAGGGATTCCTCTTCTCTGTTTTCAAATACATTTTGTATTTGCAACTCCTTAGACATCATTCGTGACTATGTCACCATGACCTCTAAATTGGTTTGGCAAAAACAAAACTCCTTAGACCAGTTGTTTGACATGACTGATTATGTCTTGCATGTCTCTTCTGGGACTTTGGGTGTCGGTACACACAGACTCTGGTTCTCTGGGGGAAAGTTAAAGAGCTGTGAAAACAGTTGCCTTTTCTGTGTTTGTTTTGTTTTCCTTATAAGAATGTTTGGCATTTTAAAAAATGTAGCTGACGAAATGGAGTGGGTTGGGGAACGTGTTCGTGCCAAAGCAGATATTAAACAGGCATGGCATTTTTGCACATAGATCTGGGCAAAGGGTTAGCAGATGCCTCAGAAATGGTCTCAGCTTAGGACGCAGGCATGCGAATGTTTTAATCGTGGTTTTCTAATCAGGGGCTCCTGTCTGAACTTGTTATTGACCATAGTGAGGTGTCAGAGGGTCGGCCCTTGACTCTTATCCATTCGGCAAATATTCAGGAGCTGGGAATTCGAAGAAGGACCAGTAAAACAAGGCCTCTGCCCTCATGGACTCTAACTTTCGGTTGGAGAGACAAATAATTAAGAAGTACACAAATGAGTAGGGTGCTGGGGTAGAGAATAATAATAATGGAGTATGCCTTAGATGAAGTGTCTGGAAAGAGAACATTGGCTTTTTTAGCCAACCACCGAGAGTGGCAAAGACCCATCAGACAAGCATATCTGCTGGCTGAAGAATTGTGAGGCCTCTGCCAGGCCCTGGGGAAGAAACCATATGTTGCCTGCCAATACCCATTATCTCCTTTCTTAAGAGTAGAACCTCTGAGCTTGACCTGGACACAAGACTGCGAGCGTCAAAACTGGCCTATGACTAAGTTCTGGCCACTGGGACAAAAGCAGAAGGAGTATGCGCCTCATCTGCCAACTGTCCTTAGTGAAAGAGGCTGTACCCTTCTTTATCCCTTCCTCCTTCCTTCTGGATAAAAGGAGGCATAGTGGTTGGAGCTCAAGCAGCCACCATGGACCAGGAGGTAGATGTCCCAAGCTGATGATGGCCGAGTAAGAAGATAGAAAGAGCCTGTCACTGACCTGGGGGAAATGCCATAATAGATCCAGATTGCCCACCTCTGACTTAATTGACTTAAGAGACACAAAAGTTTCTCTTGTTTAAGCTGTTGTGACTGCCTAACAAATAGCAGTGGCGTACGCACAGCCAAAGCGACTCCTGACTGCCGCGAGCCCCGTGGAGACATTGAGGGCAGGGACCATGCTGTGACTTATTTTATATCCACGCACCGAAAGGTTTGGATGCTGCTGGGAGCTCCACTTTCTGGGTGGTTTACTCATATTGCTGGCAAGTTTGCACAGGCTGTTGGCAGGAGCCTTAATTCTTTACCACTTTGGATGTCCCCAGAGGTCCCTGGGAATGTCCTCATGACGTGGAGGCTGGCTTTCCCCAGAGAGAGCGATCCCAGAGAGACAAAGGCAGAAGCATGACTTAGTCTCAGCGGTCCTCCTCTGCCATATTCCTCGTAACCTATTCCTTGTAACCCTTTTTGGTGTGGGAGGGAACTACCCAGGTGTCACTCCCAGGAGGCTGGAATCAATGGGGGCCATCTTGGATCCTGCCCCTTTTCCTCTTGAGACCCTTCCCCACTGTGAGGGAGGGCACCTCAAAATTCTCTTTTCACCCCCAAGCAAAGAGAATCTAAGCTGGAGGTGCCATACAGAAGCCTCATGTTCCCTTGGGTCAGTGGAAGAGAGCCCCTATTTCACAAAGGACCACCTTGGAGATTATCAGAGGCGAGAGGCTGCCTATGCTTTGAAGATGAGTAGTTCGTGCCCAAATCTGCCTTCCTCTAGGGAGCTGGACATAGAGTTTAGGGACCCGATCTCTTTGGGGAGGAAGCAGAAAAATATTATCGCATTTGAGCTCAGCTATTGCCTAGGCTTATTAATGAATAAAGAAGGTATCTGCCAAGAATTGAGTTGGAGAAAGAGTCTCTTCTCTCCAGCAAGGTCCGTCTGAAGCTGAGCCTGTCAGAGGCTGGGAGGCCAGTACAGTGGACCATTGCTAGGTATGGCCGGACTGATACAGTGACGTAGAGCCACGGTGGGACCAGTGATGTGTTGGAACAAAGCCATTCTCCCTTACGAGAGACAAGGATCAAAGTTTCAGAAATTTCGAGAGCTGATTATTGAATACAGCCATTATTAAAAATGAAATTATGTAAACTCATAATTAAGTTCTACTAAAAACAAAGGCAATACATACTCAAAACACATTACTTGCTAATTGTTTTACTATGATCTGTGCTTTTGAGGTTACTTACGTGCATTGTATCCATATGGTGAAGATGCTGTGGAGTGGTAAGTGACTGGGTACCTCTTCCCAGCCCTGCTCCAGTGACCTCACCTTGGTGCCTTCAAACTGGCCATGGTGACAGTATGTCACTACAGAAGTTGGCAAATGGTACAAATCATTGAGCCATGACTGAGCAAGTGTCCTCCCCTCTCTGGACCTCAG
>NW_006436291.1:5682534-5698058 GCF_000325575.1 Pteropus alecto
CAGCAGGAACAGGTGGTTTCTGGGTCCCCTTCTGGCCCTAGACAAGAGCTATTAATTTTAAGAGACTTGATGATGCTCCTTTAACACACCCCGAATGTCAATCATCAGAGTTTTCTGCCTCACGGGGAGTGGCACCGAGGGCGTGAAGGTGATCTCCTTGTAGACTTTGAAAGAGTCTGGGAAGCAAAATGAGCTAGATCTGATCAAAAGGCTAAGTCATTCCTGCATATTGGCAGATATGGTAGAAAAAGGAAAATCCCAGAAGCTTTACTGTAAACCAATGACTAACTTCAGAACTGTCCTGTCTTGACAACCTTTTGGCCGCTCCCCCAGCCCTGCGTGGCTGTCCCCCAATTCATCTACCTCGAACAGGAAGAGACTAGAAAAGAAGGAGTTAATCCTTCGCTGCCACAGAAATGATTCTTCATCCTGCCTTCGGTGCTGCAGACCATTAAAATGTGGTATTACGTGTATCACGGTCCATTTCCTGTATGTACGGAGGGTGGCCGCGGGTCTGGGAGCATTTTACGCTCTGTGCTCCGAATCCCCAGAGCCACAGATCATGCTGGGATGGGGCAGGGATGAGGCTGAGCCCCGGGGTTGGCTCGCTGGAGTCCGAGCAAGTTGGTTCTCCCTTTGAGCCCTGACTACCCCGGGGACCTTGCAGGCCCAGCCAGGGGATGGGACGTAGAGTCCAGGAGCCATTCTGCTTTCTCTTAGGAGAGGGTTGTGGGGTCTTTCACTGCAGAAGGGATTCTGGAAACCTCATTTTCCAAATGAGGGAACTGAGTTTGAAAGAGAGTGGTGGGCTTGTACCAGAACCCCTGGGGTGGAGCCAAGGCCCAGGCCCGTGGACTCCCAGTCCAGCAGGAGAGGCATCTGGTCTGCTGTGCGGGGAACAAGGCCGAAAACCTGTTAGTCACTGGCCCTGGATCTGCCCGCTCCTTCACAGGTTCTGGAATGCAAAGCCGATGGCACTCAGAGCTGTTTGCGCACCCTGGTTCACGAGCGCGATCTGTAATCCTCTCAAATAACACTGCCAGCTCCAACCTGGAATGTCTCGGAAGCAAAGCTGGAGTCAGGAGCTGGAGAGAGACCCCCGTCACGGGCACCTTTGCTGCGAGCAGCAAATTCTAGAATTTCCTTCATGTGCCAATCTGGAGGTTGAAGGCGGGGGAATTCATGCCAGCACAGGCAGAGTTGGATGGGAACGAGGTACAGAGTAAAGGCAAAACTGGCCCAGGGTGGGTGGCCCAGGGAGGAGGTTGGCATCGGGATGAGAGAGATGTTGGACAGTGGCGTATGTCCACCTGGACGTGCCCGATGGCTCCACTTACTGACGTGCCTGGAGCTGTATCTGTGTGTGCTCAGTAGTCCTGACCGTGGCCCCGTGACAAAGGCTCTATTGTTATGCTGCTTTTATAGAGAAAGAACAGAGGCCCAAACTGGGTCCCCAAGTCATCCAAGGTGAAGCCGAAATGCGATGGGGGCCGTCAGAGTCCAGAACCTGGGCTCTCAGCCGATTCACGCCACCACCTCCGTGCACGTGGACACTGCTTCTGTTGCTGTGTCTCCTGCAGGCTCTAACCTCTCTGCTGGGACCTTCCTTCCTTCAGACGCCTGCCCTCCCTCCGCTATGCTGTTTTAGGAAACTTTTCTGTCCCGTCCTGACTGGGGACCTCACCTTCGGTGCAGGAGGTCATTCTCCTTATTGACACCGTTACGACTGCGTGAACTTCAGTGTCTCTGCTCAAGGCTGCAGTCTGCCTCCCTCCCATGCTCCCTGTTCGGTGCCCGTCACTGGACAACACCTTCCTGTGTGTGATGAGAGGCAGGGCTAGGGCTTGGGGCTGACCCTCCTTTGGCCCGACGAGTAACTCCCTCCTTGGATCCAAGAAGGAAAAGAAGCCCTGCTCAAAAAATACTCTTAGTAAGAGTATTAACGTCATAATGAAAACACGTTGACATATTCCCACCGGGCCGGGCACCATGCTTCGTATGCAGCATCTCATCGAACCTCCGTATCAGCCCATGAGGTAGCTGCCTGTCTCTTTACTGTGTAATCCCCATTTTATAGATGACAAAATTGAGGTCAATGAGGTAAAGGCCCCCACAGTACTACAGCTGGGTGCGTCAGAGCCGGGACTCAAATCCGGGTCCATTCGGTCCCCAAACTCACGCACTCAACTCCCTTGGTCGGCTCTCTTCTACCAGAAGGCTGTTAGCCACTCAAGGGGACCTGGCCCTGAGCGAGTGTGACAAACCTCGAGGCTGAGCAGACCCGCTCCGCTGCCCCCACACAGCTACTGTCCTCTCCCGTAGTACAACGTGCTGGAGGCAGCCGCTTGGAAAATTGAAAAATGATGAAGGCCCAAGTGAGGTGACGGTTTGGATATCAGTCGATGGTTTGACATTGTGAGGGAGACTGGGCAGAAGCGAAGAGGCCTTTTGTCAAAGCCACGAGGCAGAGCGGGTGCTGAGGAGAAGGGACGAAGCTCGGCCGGTCATCCGTGTCGGACCCACTTAGAGGCCCCTCTGGGGGATCCTCCGGATGTGGGAGCCTTGACGGGGCTCCCAGCCCCACTGTCTCCCGGGGCGCCCCAGGCTGAGCAGGACGGGAGAGCTTTGCCCTCTAACACCGAGCTCGCCCTTCTCGGCGATCTGGCTGCCTGGGCTTTATTTTTTGTGAGGCTACAAGATCGTCGAATTGATCAAATGGGCTTTAGTTCCAGAAAGACGCCAGGGGTGCAGTTTAGGAGGTCTACAGGGCTTCTCAGAGGATGGGCAGGGATGGAAGATGGGCTGTGGGCTCCAAGCCCCAATGGCCATCTGCTCGAAAGCTTTGGGCCTGGCTGTCTCAGGGCCTTGCCGAGCCCAGGATCCCAGAATCCCAGCTGGCAAGAGGCATTTGAGAGGCCGGGGCCTGGCCTTGACCTGCCCAGCCCGCGCCTGCCCCACCCGCTCCCACCCCAGCTCTGAGACAGGCTGGTGTTCTTTGGCAAATAGTTCTGCCCTGTCGCACTGAAATAAAAACTAGATTGAAGGATGGGGCTTTGGGGAGAAGGAAGGGACGGACGCTCTGTCGCCGAGTGTCTGCTGGCGCCGGGAACTATGCTGGGTGCTTTATAATTTCGTTCAATTCTCTCTGTGCGCCTTTGAGACACATGTTAAAGGAAGCAAGAATTGGGAGCGTCGGGTCCCTGCCCTGGACCGAAGCGCTGTCACACACGTTATTTCGTTTCTCTATCGTCACAGCCGTCCGTGGTTAGGAACCCAAACTCAGACGCAGGGAGGTCCAGCCGCTCGCCCAGGTCCCCAAAGCTAATCCCTGGCAAGCAACAGTTTGTACTTTGCTGTCTCCAAAACCCAGGCTGTCAAGCCTGTGTCCCGCCTGGAGCCCCCAGCGCTGTTGGGACATGTCTGAGGTCAGGAGAGCGAAGCCCGGGGAATTGGGGCCCAGGGAAGGAGAATAAACAAATCCACTGCCACAGAGAGAAAAAAATGAGGGATCAGACAGGACAGCCAGCTTCTGCAGTACAGGAGGGGGCCCCGGACCCCAGGGGAGGGAAACGAGCATCTTCATGGCCACGGGCTCTCTCGCCTGCTGGCACATGGGATGAAAGTCCACCTGCCTGGGTGCAGAGTCACAGCTGACAGCTGGCGACAGGGCCTGGCCGGCTTGGACGAGATGTGGGGGTGCAGGTCAGCAGTGCCTTGGAGGCCGAGGCCCGGGGTGCGTCCGTGCGCTGGGAAGCAGCCCTTGGCCCGCGTTGCTCACTCAGCGTCCTCATTATTGGCAAAGGGCCCAAGAGGAGATGGGTTTTCCTTGGCTCAGGAGGCATGTGGGTCAGATGCAAGGATAGTGTTGTCAGGCCCTAGAACGAGTGACTGACTTCTAGAAACCCACTGTCCTGCGCCTGCGGCCCGAACGCTGCGTATCACGTAGTGGAAGCAACGTGGACGTCCAAGCGAGGCTCAGGTCCCAGCCGCAGCGGTGAGCAGCTGTGTGGTCTCTGGCGAGCTGGGCAACCTCTCTGAGCTTCGGTTACTAAGCTTCGCTTTCCCCGAGTGTGTGAAAGACAAGCTGACTCACCTTCCAGAGTTCTCACGTAGTGTCCTTAGCACGGTGTCTGGCATAGAGCATACAGGGTGTCGTAGCCGTTGGCATGATGGCCATCGCAGAAGGCGAGGACCCCACAATATCATCGGTGAGGAGAGCAAGCTGGACGGGGCTAGGGGAAAGACATCCACATCTGTAAATTGGGGCAGGGGGCTCAGTGATGTCATATGGATCATTTATGCCCACCAGCTACTCCAGTCTCATATTCTGGGATTTACAAGACTTGAGTTAGTAGGTCCCTGTGTGACGGAGAGATTGTGAGGGAGGTCCCAGGTAGACCAGTTGGCTAGCTATTCAGATTGGCCCAAGAGTTGCAGCCTTTGGTCAGGTGTGCGCCTCATCTCCCGTGGTGGCGCCGATGGCTGGTGCCCTCCTATTCCACACCAAGGTGAGGAAGGAGCCACTCCTCCCGTCAGAGAGCTTTCAAGCTGTCTGCATCAACAGGGGAGTCGCAAATGGGAAAATGATGGCGATTCTGATGAAACGGGTCTGGTTTCCTCTTGACTGCAGCCGCCAGCAGCTCCCTCCCGACTCTGCCTAACTCCTAATTGCTTTCTCTGGCCCAAGGGTCTTGGGAACTTGCAGCTTTGGAACCATTCCCTGCCTCGGCATGGCAGATATCTGCTGTTTCTGTTGGAAGCTGACATCTTTGAACAAGGATCAAAATAACCTTGGGGTTTGGGGCGAAGGGCGGAGGGCCTCAGGGAGGTCTCTTTCTAGTTATTTTCTCTCTGGAAACGGAGAAGACAAAATACGTTTAAAAACAACAGTCTCAAAACAAACAAAAAACCCAAACAAAACAGGCAGCCTAGATTTGTTCATAGTTTTTTTTTTTAACCGATTCTCATGAATTATAGAAAAAGATAGAATACTGTTACTTTTTCTTTAGTACTTTTATAGGACTCTTAAGTTAATGTAGAATTCTACCACAATTTATACTGCTTCCATTGTGCAAAAATATCTTACACTAGTTGAAGGAAAAACTTCTTTAAACCAACTTTCACCTCCCCTCACCTCAAAAATCTTCGCTCCTCACGGCCCGCGAAGAAAGTCTCGTGTCCCACAGACTGGCTTCGACCACGTTTCCAGGCTCAGATTTCTCACCAGCTTTCATGCATGGAGATGGAATGCTCACCTACCTGGCAAAATCTCTCTACCTGGCAAAATCTAGCCGTTCTTCAGGGCCTGACTCAGGTGTCCCCTACCACGCCCCAAATGCTCCCCCACTACCCACAATCCCCTGGTCCTTCCATCCGGCAGCACACCGCCGATACCCCCCACCTCCCAAGCTCTCGGCCCCGCCCCGGGTACTGTGGGGCGTTGAGCCCATGTTTGTCTTTCTTCCCTCCCTCCTCCCAGACTTGCTTGAAGTGATGGAGAGCAATGCCTGTGGGGGAGTCATCCTCGTCCCCCGGCATTTAGCGAGAGGCCCAGGTCAAGGTCAAGACTGAGAAGGTTCTGACTGTTACTAGGTCTGGGGAGGAGAAACAATGAAGCAACAAGGTTACTTCTGAGTCTTTGCACATGGCGCTCAGCACACGGGAGGTGCTCAGCACACGCTCCACGGAGACAGAGACGCTGGTTTGGCAGGCGTGCGGGGGTTTGCCCAGGACGGCTTCTCCCGGAGCAGGTAGGACCTCTCTGCTGAGTGCGTCCGTCCTGTTGCCTGTCCCGTGTCTGCGTGCCGCCCACAGCTGTTGGTACCATGCTTCCAGGCTCCCGACTCTCTGCTTCGGCCTAGCAGCCCTGCCCGGGGGGAAGCGCTCCGGGTCAGCGTGGCCCCTGATGCCAGCTTACCCAGGTGAACTCAGAGGTGCAGATTTGGGTGAGCCTCCCATGCACCCGCCTCCAAGGCAGATGACAGCTCACAGATAGGAATAAAAATGTAATACCAGAAGTTGATGCTTCTCTGGCTTAAAACCCACCCTAACCACAAGTTATCTGAGGCACCATGCTCTTGGTGAGAGGTGAGAGCGTATCTGTTTTGTTCCTCTGACCGCCAGTGCACTCAGAGCCACCGACCAGAGGCCAGGTTCTTCCCCCTGCAGCAGCGGAAGGGCCCTGATCAGCCTGGGAGTTGGGGGCGTGAGCTCTGAGCTCGCAGCCAGAGCAAAATAATCTTCGCTTTGCTTTTGCTGACACTGGGGCTTTGGAGCATGAAATCGTGCAAACCCTAGCCTCGTGACCAGCAGGATGGAGGCTCATGGAGACTCAGTTGGAGCCTCTGCTCTCTCTGCTGTGGTCAGAGCAGCTGGGCAGTGGGCAACCTGGCCAGGGGTGGGGCAGAGGATGGAGAGAAAGCTCAGACCTCAGACATCGAGGACAGACAAGGGCTTCGGCTGGCCTGGGGAAGGGCTCGGGGTCTCCTGAGCGGTGGGGACTAGCAGAGGCATTCTCGGTGGCCAGTGAGGGGCCAGTGGAAGGGCCTTCTCTGCTTCTCCGGGTCCAGATAGGTGTCCATGAAAGGAGGAAGCACAGGAGCAATTGGAATGAAATCCAAAGTGATGGCTGCAAATTAGAGTGTGACAGGCAGTGTCCCCTTTCCTTCTGGGAGGTGTCTCTTGTCTGCTGTAGTGCATGCTCCTTCGCCCTGGGCCACAGTGCAATGCCACCCCCGCTGTTCTCTATGCACAAAAGGCCCCATAAGCAGATCGTCGGAGTAGACTTGGTGTCCCTGTCTCCCACAACAGGTTCCTGCTCAGCCGAGAAACGGGGGCCCGGAAACTCCGGCCCCATTTTCCCTTGGACCTTTAACGAGCCTCGGGCATGTATTTTTGGAACAGTAATGAAGGCTTTTCAGGAAATGGGGAGCAGAGTGAAATACATTGCCGCTGCCGCATAGTTGTGGTTGGTTGGTTTTTATTTTTAAAATAATTATGCTGTTGAATTCAATCATTTCTAACTATGAAAGTGACTAGGCTTTAATGGATCCGGAGTTTGTGGTCTGGAGCCAGGAGTGGACGTTTAAGGCGAGGTTTAGGGGCGTGAGCTGTCGGGGTCTAGACTAAGGGGAGGGAAAAGGGGAGGCCGACGTAGGTGGGTTAGAAGGGAAATCTCTCTCCGTGGAGACTTGTCAGACGTTCTGGGCCCATTTCATAGATGGAGAAACTGAGCTTCGTGCAGTTTTTACTTGTCCCACCGAGGCCTCTGGACCGTTCTTCCTGGCTGTGGAGGCCGGGGGCCCAGTTTTTAGGTCTGATCTGAAGACAGCAGGCGTCCGAGTGGCCGAGGACTGCGCATGTGGGGTCCAGCGGCTCTGCACGGCCGGCCAGCAGGACTTCAACAAGCGCCTTCTCGCTATTCACGTTCTGATTTCTCTGGGCGGCTCACCCCCCATCTCAACCTTCCTTCTACTCTCTGACTCGGGAACAGCGTGGAACTGATTATTCCTTCTGTTGTGATTCCTGTCTGTGAATCCAGGCCCTCCTGGGGGCCAGAGGGCATTGGGGTACCCCATCTGGCTGGATACACATCACTGCTGCCTGCAGCTGCTTACCTCTGCCTGAGGATGGGTGAGCAACTGAGGCTTGTTCGGTGCCAGCTCTGCCCCCACCCACCACATACATGGGCAGGAGGTGCTGGACCTTTCTCGAGCCTCAGACCCGGAGCTCTCTCTGCTCTCTGGGGCTGGACTTGGGTGGTCACCAGATTAATAATGGTGAGCAGGCGTGGCAAGGTCTGAGGTGCTCGCACGTGTCCTGCTGGTCCCTTGTGTAAACCATCGTGGGTAAACATCTTTTGAGAACTGTATGTGTTTCCTAGGGCTGCTGAAACAAATTGTCACTAACGTGGTGGCTTAAAACAACAGAAATTTATTCCCTCACAGTTCTGGAAGCCAGATGTCTCAAATAAAGGTGTCGGCAGGACCGCGCTCCACGAGGCCGCCAGCCTTTCCTCCCTCAACTCTTCCAGCTTCCGGGGGCCCCAGCTGTGCCTGGGCTTGTGGCCACTGCCCTCCAGCCTCTGCGTCTGTCTTCATGTGACTTCTCCTTGTGTCCCTGTGTCTTCACCTTTTCTGTCTCCTGCAAGGACCCACCCTAATCCAGGATGGTCTTATCTCCAGATCCTGACCTTAACTCCATCCGCAAAGACACCGATTCCAGATATGGTCACATTCCGAGGTTCTGAGTGGATCTATCTTTTAGAGGCCACAATTCAACCCACTACAGTGACTTTTTCTTGCTCTTAGGGAGAATCTCGACCCTCCGTGCCCCGCCTCACACCAGTCTGGTCTTGCACCACGTGTCCCTTCTTCTTCAAGCTCTCCCCCCTCCCAGCATCCTCTGCACGCTGCCCCCTGCTCTGTGCGGCCCCAGGCAACCTCCAAGTCCCGGCTAGAAACTTGGGTGCTCAGGGCTGGTCTCCTGCAGACACTGCCCCGGGCACAGGGGGCTCCACTGGCCCTCCCCGCCAGGTGGGTGCACTGCTAACTGTGCAGAGATTTCTTTAACATCTGCCCTCCCGTTGAGGCAAGATTCCAAGAGGCCAGGGGCCCTTCTGTGCTGTTCACTCCTCGCAGCCCCCAGCACCCAAGGCCCTGGCGTGCTGTGCTGTTTAAAAATTTTACTGGATGCAGGGGAAAGAAGCAGGTAGCAAAGGAAGTGGGCAGGTACGAAAGTGCAGGCCCCCAGACAGGGGCCGTGTGAGCTGATAAGGGCCTGGTTGCAGGTTTTGGCTGGAGGAGGGGGGGGCGAGTGAATCCAAGAGGCACTGAAGTCACCTTTCTTAAAATGCGATATTCCCGATGCGGGGGACGAGGAGAGGGAGAAGCACTGTCGAGGCCGAGCTGCCTCTCCCTTTCGGCAGCGGGCGCCTGCTCGTCGCCACAGCTGGTGAGCAAACCGAGCAGGGAGAGAGATTCGGCTCGTCCCCTCCTGCTACTGAGGCTCCCTTGTCAGGCCAGGCCCTTGTCACCTCTTCCCTGACCCTCTGACCTGCCTTCTTGCCTCAGGACCCACCTCTTTGTGGTCCAGCTTCCACCTGTGGCGAGTCGATGTCAAAAAAATCCACGGCTCTCTGTTGCCAACGAGAATTGTCCAAACCCATCGGTCCAGTTCAGAGGGGCCTTCATGCTGCCGCCTCGACCGTCCCCCTGAGCTCCATGCCCCTCGCCTTCCCCGTTCCCTGCGCTCCAGCGCCCTGAGCTCCACGCAGCTCCCCAAACGCCTCCGACTCCCACACCCTCCAGCGGTTCCCATGTGCCGGGCCCCCTCTCCGGAATGCCTTTCCCCATGATTCACCTGAATCTTTACTTAAGACTTTACTTAAGACTCAAGTTCAAAATCACCTCCCAGGGTGGCCCTCTCTCAGCTTCCTGGGGCGGATGGAGGGAGTACGCCCACCTACACTCACCACTCAGATTGTCATGGTTTGTTTTCACAGGTGTCTCCCTACCTGGGCCTGGCACTAAGTAAAATCAACAAATACTTCCCCGGTGAACTGAGGTGTGGTCCCCTGTGCAGACAACATCTAATCTTCCTTAGCAGGGTGGGGCCTGAGAAGGGGTCTCCCCAAGGCTGATGGGCTTTCCGAGGCCTGCCCACCATGACAGTGTTGGGCAGGCCTCGGAAAAGCTCGAGGCTTTTCACACACTGCCCTGTGTTTGAGCTGTGGCACCAGGAAGCGAGGAAGCCTGTCCGCCCCCCGCCAGCTCACAGAGGGCCCTGGCTCCCTTGCTCCAGCCCCTGAGATGAGCAAGGGCCTAGGCCTTTTCCAGCCCTGACTTTCTTCCTCCATTTGCTGTGACCAGGAGTGGGGGCGCATGTTCCCCTCCCATAAAAGAACAGATCAGCTTACAGCTCATTGATGGAGCAGCTATGATGATAGTCAGGCGAGCAGGCCCATCAGGAGGGCCGTTGACAGCAAGGACATGAAAGATCCGCGTTGTGTGAATTCGTTTGCATACATCCAGCTATAATTTTTCCCCTCCGGAGAATAGGATGTCACAAGTTTGACAGGCGTTCAACAACCGGGGTAGGAAGGGGGAAAATAGTAAGCTTCCAGGGCTTCAAAAGCAACACCTTCTTAGTGGAGAGGATGTGAGAACGACTTGACAAGGGAAAGGGCGCAGAGCTCTGAGCCACACGGCAAAGGATGCTACAGACAAATCAGCCTCGGAAGGACCAGGCAGTGCCTGGATGGTGGCTCTGACAGCACCGGAGAGAGATGGCCACAGGCTGGCAGGGGAGGCCATCCTAGCTTCTGGGATGGTGACCCTTTATGTTGACTGCAAATGTGCACGTGTGTGTGTGTGCACACATGTGTGTCTGCCGTGTGAGTGTTCCATAGGAGTGCCTGCGTGTCATCTGAGTGTCTGTGGAGGCCTCGCATGAGCTTGGCTATTGTATCGATTGCTACAATAACGCTGCAGAACAAACCACTCTGCAATTTAGTAGCTTAAAGTGACAATTCCTTATTATCACTCCCATTGGTCTTCGAGTCAGCTGAGACCCAGCTGGGCCACCTTGGACTTTTGGCTACTGGCTCTAGGCTTTAGGACCCAGGCTGCAGATCGGGATTAGGTGTGCCACATGTCATGAATCCTACTGGGCCAGCAGCCACCAGGGCATGTGGCCTGCTCCACCTGTCTCAGTCTGGGGTCCGGGCTGCCGAGGACGACCACGGTGCATGAGCAGACCCCTCTGTGAGCCTGCACCTCAGGCTCTGTGCCTGCTGGGTTTGATGACAGCACCTATGTGGCCAAAGCAAATCTCATGGCCAAGTCGAGGGTCAGGGCAGTGTACTCTGCTCAGCATCAGGCTATACCATGGGGGGATTGGACCACAAATCACTCGTACGTGAGGCTTTGTACGAGGGTCCTGAGGGTTTGTGTGCACGTGGTCGCCTGCCTTGGTGTTTGGAACCACTCTGTATGCGCATTTATGTGTTTTGCTCAAGACCAATACACACCCAGATGAGTGTCATAAAATTATTTCAGTTAGATGACTGATGGGGGTCACATGGGAGAAATGCAAGGGCCACAGGACTGAGGGCACAGCGTGAATTTTAGTGCCGAGTTACACTGCCTGTCCCCGGCGGAGAAGCCCTAACCAACGTGAGGTCGCCCGAGTACCCATCATCTTCGGGGGATGTGAGTTTTGGTCTTGTCTCCAGCTCGTAAGAAGGGAGTGGGCACAGCCAAGGAGAATTAATTTTTCAACTTATTCACGTGAGCCCAGCAACGTGAATATTACTGGGGCCGCCGAGGAGAAGGAATAAAAATCAGGCTTCGGGGGACGCCTCCACGCAAACTGAAATGAAAGCATCCCCACGGATAAGGAAAAAAGCCGGGTCTCAGCTGGGGCCGGGGCTCAGCGGGGATGGGGCGGGCGAGGGATATAAATGTGTCGATCCCAGGTTTTCAGGTAAGAGGCTCCCGCGGTCGGGGTGGGAATGCTCTCTGCTGCTGCATTAAGCTTTTCTGCGTCAGCTTTCAGGCAACAGAGCCAAACTTCCCCTGTTAGTTACACTTGCCTTTTATTTTTCACAAGATGAATTTTTAATTTTTACGACGGTATTGGGAAAAATTCAAAGTATCTCCACACGGCTGGCTCCAAATGTGCTGTGTACTTGCTCCAAAAACAGTCAGGACTCGCAGACAGATCAATACGGCCTCAAAAAGGAAATGAAAGTTGGCCCGTGGGTGGGGAGAGCTTGAACCTTGGAGCAGTGGACTAGGCGTTGCCTTTGGTCCTCAGGGTGGAGCCCTGGGTGGGTGCCAAGCGCCCTGCTGGGCTCTGGGGCTAGCACCCAAAACAGGACAGGCAGGTGTGGTCTTCACCCTCACAGAGTGTGTACACTCTGGTGGGCAGCCAGACCCAAAAGACAGAAAGCGACGGGCCTGACAGAAGCCGAGATGGCAGAAAACAGCAGCGGCTTCTTCCGACCTCATCTGGGCCAAGGGCGAGTGATGGGAGAGGCTGCCAGGTGGTGCCCCCAGCTTTGCTGTGATGGGAATGCTGTGTCCAGCTCTCAGATCGCTGGTGGGGACACTGAGTGAGCCTGGCCTGGCTCAGGACGGAGCTCATCACAAGTTTGGTGTGCTGTCCATCTCTGAAGCTGGAGACCTGCCCCCACAGCACGGTCCGGCTTCCAGCTTCTGCCCCCAGCATCGGGATGCACTCTGGCCCTGGCTGGGAGCCAGGTGGCCCATAGGCCTGTTTTAGTCCCTCCGGAGCCAGGTGACCATGATAACGACCAGGCCCTGCACACTGTACCTCTCTGTCTCCCCTCCTGCCAGCTCAAGGCGTGATGACAGCAGATTTCCACTGTGGGCAGCTGGGGCTCAAGCCCAGTGCAGACCACTCTGAGGTCAGAGTGGTCCCACCCAGAGGCCAGGAAGCTGGCGCTGCTTATCCACCAACTCCCAGCCACCGTTCGTTGGGGCTGCTCTTCAGAGCACAGCTGCCAGGCGCAGGGGACACCCTGCCTGTACCTGAGCATTCTGCCGCAGCCGAGAAGGCCTTCAGGCTGCATGTCGCAGGCAGCACAGCCTTATCATGAGGCTTGATAAGCCAGTGCCCAGGATCCAAGAGACTTTTAGGCCTCATAAAAATGTTTCTATTTTTTTTTTAATTAGAAGAAGAAAATGAACTTTAAGATTGAAGAAAGTGTTTTAATATATGATATTAACCTGTCTGTCTTTATGCCAAGGCAGTCCTAAAACATCATTTTTAATGTTTTTTCTTATGGAGTGTCTAAGTCTGATCGTGCTGTAACAAGACATTGCAGGCTGTGTGGCTTCAATGACAGAATGTGGTTGCAGTTCTGCAGGCCGGGAAGTCCAAGATCAAGGTGCTGGCTGATTTGTTTCTGGTGAGAGTGCCCTTCCTGGCTCGTGGAAGGCCGCCTTCTCACTGTGTCCTCATGTGGCTGTCCTTGGTCCCTGCACCTGGAGAGAGAGAGAGAGAGAGAGAGAGCGCGCCACCAATCCTATCAGGTTAGGACTCCACCCTTATAACTTCAATTAACTGTCATTACCTCCTACAGCCCAATCTCCAAACACAATCACATTGATGGGCGGCGGGGGGCGCTCTGACACACGAATTTTGGGGGATACATTCAGTCCACGGCAAGGAAGAGGGGGACTGTGGCCCTGGTTGGCGGTTCTTGCAAGAAGGAACAGTCAGTGTGCGCCGACACGGAGGGCTAAGAGGCTGTGGTTGGCTCTGGCGGGTCCAGCAGATCGTGACGGTGGTGAACGTGATCCAACCTGAGGAGGGAGAATGAACATGGCGGCCCATTGGGTATGAGACAATGACGGGGTTGGCGGTGCTGGGGTCCCAGCAAGGTCACAGAGCGCTTGGAGTGGGGTCATGTACACTCATGGGCTGAAAAGATGGAAGGTGGACGTGGTTTCAGGGTTGCGATGAGAGTGCGTGGCTGAGGTTCAAGTCGTCGAAGGCAAGAGGGCTGAGGAATTGTGAGCCAGGTCATCCGTGTGGCTCCTCCAGGTGGACCATCCAGGTGGACGCTAGCGGTTTAGAAGATGGTGGCATTTGGGTGTGAGGTAGAGGGTGGCAGGTGTGGAGGTTTCCAGTGACAGAGGAAGTGTGACCAACAGGAAAGGCGAGCAGAGCTCTTTCCGAGAGGGACAAAGACCAATGAACCAAGTGTCCCTGGAGGACAAGAGAGAAGCCAACCCACATCTGACCCAAGGAGCACGGGGGAGGAGAGAAAAGGGAGTGTTCGCTGTTTCCTTCAGCAGGTGATTTACCTGTTCGGCCCCCGTTGCCAGGACGGGGAGGCGTCGGGACACTTCCACCAGGAGGAGGCAGAGCCGGGGCTAGAACACAGACCTTCAAGCTGCATCACTCTGGCTCACTTTAAAAGAGAGTTTACGAGACTGACAGATAAGCTATGCTCTGGGTCGGCATGATAAAATATTGAATAGATGTCTATCCTCCCCCAAGCTAATGTATGGATCAACACAATTCCAATCAAAATCTCCCAAAGACGTTTTAAAATCGATACGCTTTGAAGTCCCATGTTAAAACGTAGGAACAGGCAAGAATTTCAAAGAATATTCTTGAAATTGAGAGCGACAACGTGAGAGGCAGAGAGGGAGGGGGTGTGAGCTGAGGGCGCCATCCTCGAGAGCACCTTCTCAAACGAAGATGCTGAAACTCAGAGCTGGTGCCGCACGAACGGACGGATGGGGGGACAGCCCAGAGAAACAGGCCCGCGGAGGAAAATCGTTAACGCACGATTAAGTCCACTTTTCAAAGCAGGCAGGTGCTAAGGAAGGAGTGTTTTTAAATTATGTTGGAAAATAAGATAGTCATTTGGAATGAAAGATTTGTTTGGATCCACAGAACACCATACACCCAAAAAAACCCGGGCACATTCAAGTATTTAATACGAAAACCTAAATTTTAGATAAACTAACTGAACAGAAAATAGAGTATTTATCGGATCTGGGGTTAAACTGCTCATTTCACAAGCAATGGAAACAATCACAATGACAAAGCTTGGCTGAGTTGAATAGGGACAGTCTATAAACTTCCAAATAATGACAATAACAGAAAAAAAAAATGTCAAGGAAAACACACTGGGAGAATACTTAATCAAAAATGAACAAAACATGGTTTTTAAAATATGACTGACAAAGAATTATTACAATAAAGTAATATCTAAAGAACTCACTTAAATTTATAAAAACAAAAAACAACAAAAAAACAAGACTCTCAAAGATATCCCAGCAAAAGCTATGAAAATCATTCATGGGAGAAGAAGCAATTGCTAATAATTGAAGAGATGGAGCTGGGGATACCATTTCGGACTTCTTTAAGAACGGTTATTTTGGGCGGTCGTGGCTTCACCGAGGATGAGATGGAGCAGACACACTCGCTGGTGTTTGCAGCGTAACTGACGGTACAGTCCGTTCACAAAGCAAAATGGTGGGCGGAAGCAAGGACCACGAAGATGTCAGCAAATCCGAGTGCTCATCCGGCATCTGAACCTCTGCGCCAAGGAAGCGATCAAATGGAAGCGACGACCACGCGCGTGGAGATGCACTACCGTTTGTCATAGTGCGTTTAATCATCAAGCCAAACAGAGAGAAACAGAAACGGCCGAAATGTCGAAAAATAAGAAAAGAGCTGGGCTGTTGTAACATGTCTACTTGAGGGGAAGCAGAATAGGAGACCACGAAATGTGCCACTTTGGCATGTGGATATTTCGAGCCGAAGGCAAGCAACACCCAGCAGACTCAGGAAAAATCTTGCCTCTGCCTTAACTGGTTAAAATATTTAGATGGAGGGCCTGGCCCAGAAAGAGAGCTCTATTACCAGAGATGACTTTTTATGCCATGACCTATCTGTGTGGCAGGGCAAACATCTATTTACCAAATATCTGCTCTTCTCATCATCCTAAGAACCACCTTCCCCCCTGGGGAGCACCATTC
>NW_006436291.1:5698338-5707235 GCF_000325575.1 Pteropus alecto
GATAAAAAAGAAACACAACCTCATGTGTAGAAAGATTATAACTCTTCAGCTATAAATGTGAAATTAACATGTGGGTAGGAAAGGACCAAAATGCAAACTATAAAAATAAAAACAGTCACTGCGTTAGAGCCATGGATTTAAAGATAATGCTCTAAATAATTTTGGGGGAAATCTTGTATTCATAGCTTCCCTCTCTCCCTCCCTCCTTCCCTCCCTCCCTCCCAACCAGCCTGAGACCCCAGCGCTCGACACCCAGGCTCCCAGGACAGCCTCCCAGGGTCTGTGGGATGCCACTGGCCCTGCCACCCCCGCGGGACTAGAACTGGGCAGGGCGTGGGGCACGGACAGGCAGCGGAGACTTTTCACCTGCCAAATATGCGCGCGTTCACTAGGTATAAATCCAAAGGAGGAAACATTAGAAACACAGTCCACATATTTAGAAGAGTCACGTACGCCAGTTATTCTAGATATATTGCCAGATGAACCCGAAACACTATTTTGAGTATGTCTGAAAAAAATTTCACCTCCTGGTGAAAATGAGTCACTTTTGTAGCAAAACCACAAATCTCAGAGTGGATTTCTACATGCTGGATTAACGGGAGAGCTTGTCCGCCTGGGGGTCCTTCTACCCATCCCTTCCTCCTGGGAGTCGCTGAGGTGGGGGATGGGGCCCCCGTGTGTAACGAGAGCTGCGAGGTCCTGCTCTGCAGACCCTCAGCCCCTGGTGTCTGCTGCGTTCACCTTCCCGCTGCCCACTGACCGCCGTGCCCGGCGTCTCTCAGACTCCCGCCGCCCTGCCCGGGTCCCTGTTGCCCGCTCCGTCTGTGTTGGTGCCTTGACTCCTCCTCTGCCTCGTCACTTGTCCCCTTCTCGACACCAGCTCTCGGGAAGCCGTTCCTCCAGCAGGGCTGCTGGCTCCTAGTGAAGTGGCTCATGCCTCTCTGTCATCGGCCAAGGCCACACCGGGGGCGGCGGGGCAGGAACTGCTGGTCAACTGGGTCTGACCAGCCGGTCAAGTCCTTCACTCACGGTGATTTCGTCTCAGGGCGCCACTGTTGCCGCCACCCCCTTTCAGGGACCTGTCCCCTAAGTACATCGCAGAGGACCTCAGAGGAGTCCCTGTAATTGTTGACTTGGTTCAAGTTCTCACCCCAGGTTCCAGGGCTCCACATAGGTCAACAGAGGTGGCCGGTGACTGTTGGCATGTTCCAGGGCATTCTGGGAGAGCTAGAGGTCTGGTCTGTTTGGGGCGCACAGGGGACGCGGGCAGCGGTGTGGCCTCTGTCTCACTGTGGCCCGACTGAGCCGCATCAGGAAGCAAGGCAGGAGATTCCCGGAGGCCTGACCGCATCGCCTAACGGCGGGGGAGGGGCCACACCTGTAAAGGGACACAGAGGGGAGAGGCAGAGGCAGAGGCAGACAGACCTTGAGTGTATCCCTGGTTCCAGTCACGCGGGAGCCAGCTCTGCCCCTGGTCTTATGTAAGACACTTATTTCATGACGCTAAAGAGGAGCAGAATGTGTCACCCCAAAATATATCTCTTTGGCATAAGGATTATTTTAGGCTGATTATTTTTAAGAAACAGCAGACATAGGAGAAGCTCTGAAAGCTGAGTAGAAGTTACTCTTTTGTAAGAGAAATTCTCATTTATGAGGGAAATCTCTGCTGTGAGGGCGTCTTCCCGGCTGTCCCAGGAAGCGGAGGATGGTTGAATCTAGAACTTTGTCAGTGGAAAAGGCAGCTACTTATACCTTACCCTTGTTCGCCTGCTTTTCCTGGTCACCTCTCATGACTGTCCCCCGCCACCCACCGCCCCTAACATCTTTTGTCTTCAGCTGCAGACGGTATTTAAGGTGGTGGCTGGGGCCGTTTTGGTGAGTCGCTCAGTTTTCTTGGGCCTCCTTCATGTATGTAGGAGGCATACATGTTATTAAAATTCTGTTTTTCTCATGTTAATCTCTTTCTTATTATGAGGCGTCTCAGCCAAGAACCTGGAAGGGTAGAGGGAAAATGATTTTTCCTCACCCACAAAGTTCATCCGAGTAGGGGTTCTGACGTACGATGGAGAGATTCGCGAAGGGCGCAGTCATCATCGCGTTTTTCAACCATTCTAATTCACCTGATCGTGCGTCTTTACGGGGTGAGGGGTAGGGGCTGGCGGGGAGCACCGGGGTGCCCGAGCAGAGCCCAGGGGCCTCTGTGCATCTTGGCGACAGGTGCAGACAGAAACGGCAGTCCTCTGTGGCCACAGGGGCTCAACAGTTGACAAGCGGGACCCGAAACTCATTTGGGGTCAGCGTGTGGAGGCAGCAGCCGGGCTGGTCCCAAGGGCAGTGGTGAGATTTGTGTTCTACAAAGTGTTCGTGAGAAAGAGCTAGTGGCCCCCTGGGACAGGTGACCTGGTGCCCATCACCACAGGTCGCTCATGAATTCCTGACAGGGTGGACCTGGCTGATAAACTCATCTCAAGTCCTGAGGCCCCTGCGTATCTCTTCCGTAAACCTGAACTTCAATTTATTTAAATTTAATGGAAAAGCATATGGAGGGGAACGGAAGACTAATTTAAAATAGTGCTCAAAGCTATCAATATGTTAACAGATTCCTTCAACGTCTTATGCTTGGCTGCAGGAAAAAATACTCACCAACAAACGTTTAAAATGTAAGTGGATCCCTTCCACCCCCCTCCTTCTATTTTATAAAAACACAGTTTTTGATGGTTGGTGCTGAATCCTTGGGAGGTAAAACCGTCGTCTTGTAGACATTAAAATATGCTTTTGGAAACATAAGTCATCTGACGAAATCGGAAGTGGTACTGGAGAAAACTTTAGTCAAAAAATAATGTTTTGGGTGTGCTGGGAAGCAGAGGCATGTGAAGTCTTTGAGATCAGACTTTGTGTGTGTGTGTGTGTGTGTGTGTGTGGGCAGCAGAGGCATGTGAAGTCTTTGAGATCAGACTCATTGTGTGTGTGTGTGTGTGTGTGTGTGCGTGTGCATGCGCACGCCTGGGTTCTCTCAACTACAGAGTGGGCATAACCATCCCCCTCAACGGTCCTGTGAGAATTCAGTGGGACGAGTTGCAAGAGCCTGTTTTGCAAACTGCAAAGCTATGTGGTTGTTCCTTTTAGAGGCCCCTTCTCACCATGCCCCTCAGGGGAGATGGCGGTGACCCAGCCCCATGGGTCTCCCGTGGGCATGGGAGCCCCATTCCACTGAGCCGATCTGAGTAGCCCACGGCTGACATCCCCGCCTCCCAGCCTGCTTGTACACACGGGTCACAATTCCACCGTCAGGGACTCACTCCTTTGCTGCATGCTCCTCTCAGTCTCTTCTGGAGGCAGTGAGCACAGTGCTGGGGGGAGATTGGAGACTTTGCAGCGCAGGACTTGAGTTCGAACCCTGCGTCCGGCGGGCGGCCTTGCCGCGTCCACTTCGCAGGGTCGCTCGTGCCCGCTCCAGTTGTTTTGTTTGTGATGTGTCAAGGTTGTGGTGGGGGAGGAGTCAGACACCGAGTCGAATGCCCAGTGAGCACTTTATTCCTTGCACAGGCCAAGTCCCCTAGGAACGGAGCATTAGGGGACGAAGGCTATTTGCAGCTGGGGAAGGGCTTCTGGGAGTCCTCGGGGGAGCCATGGAGGAGGAATACCGGGCAGATGTGGAGGTCTGGGTGTATCATCGCCACCCACCCCCGTGTTTCTGTTCTGCTGCAGAGAGCAGCCTCCGCAGTAGGGACAGAAACTTCGCTCCGTCTTGGTGCTTCCTCATTCCCGTACGCGCCTCAGGGTCGACTGCTTCCAGATTGAACTTTGGATACCGACCAGCAGACGCCAGCAGAATGCCAATTCTCCCGCCCCCCTCGGCACTGGCCTTCGGGAGCCTGGCCCGCGTTAAGATTCCGGGACTTCTTCCTGCTCGGCTGCCAGGTGCAGGGAGCCTCATTTGCTTACATATTAAAAGAAGGGAGAAGAAAAGCCTGCAGGACAATTTTAGAATTTCATAAGTAATCAAAATCTGCCTAATTGCATTTTCTCCTAGAAAACGGATTGCTGGGCCATTGTGTTAGCCTCTAGGCTCACGGAAAGACGGGCTTCATTTCCATGAAGTGCCCTCTAGGGTTTTCCAGTCCCAGAGGTGGCGACTGAGACGCTGTCAGCACCCCTCTTCCAGGAGGGGCGTCTTGGCTTGCCAAGAAGTTGCCGGCTTAAATGTCATCAGGTTGACTGAAAATATCTCGTACAGAGTGTCAGAGGCGGCTTCTAGAAAGTTGGAGGGATGCAGGGCCGTTCGCCAAACAGAAGGTGAGATCTTGGAAGGACAAGCTGGTTCCTTTTTCCCATGGACACTTAGACCCTCCCAGAGAACCCCAGCGACCTGGGATGGGGTGTGGGGATCCAGGAAAGAGGTCTCAGAAAGCCAGGGGGCCGGTGCAGGGGGACACCAGGAAGGAGGTCGGTCACGTCCTGTGAGAAAGCCATGGGAAGCACGAAGGGTTCAGAATGGGCCTTCGCAAGACGAGCCACTTTGGCACGTGGGTTATTTTGTGCTGAAGGCGATCGAGACCCTACGGGTTCAGGAGAAACCTCTGCTCCTCCTTAACGGCCCAGAGGAACTGAGATCTGGGGCCTTGCCCGTAACGAGAGTTATTACCAGAACTGACTGTTTATGACCCTTCTGTAGGGCAGGACAGACTTTCTAACTACAGAGCATCTTGCTCTTCTCATCTTCCCACAGTGACCCCGCCCCGCTTCCAAGCCCAGCGCACCTTACCCCATCCTTAGCTCCAGATGCCGTATAGACTTAATTTTCCCTTTCTGTCTCTGAGCCTCTCATGTAGGTGGGGTTCTCCTATGTACATGTGTAATTAAATTCAGTTATTTTCTCTAGTTGATTTAATTATTAGACCAACTGGAAGGACCTAGACGGGTAGAAGAAAAGTTTCTTCCCCCGTCACAGGCGATAAAACTAACCCCGGTAGAGATACAGAAGATGACACTTTGCTCTGTAACGAGTAAGGAGCACAGACCTTCTCTGCACTCGGCCTCGCACGAGAACCAGGACAGGACCACGAGAAGACACCAAGGCCCCAGAGGAAGTCTCACACCACCCGAGAATTCTTTGTAATTCATGCGAAAACCCCGATGCCAAGAAATTGCTGATCTGACGTGAGGAGCGTGGGACAGAGAAGACAGGAAGCCAGGAAAGAATCCGTAAAATGACACAAAGATGCATCCGAACCAGCTTAAGGCTGGGCGGTTCCTTGAGGCTAGGCTGATGGGGCCGGGTCTCTGTCTCCGAAGGTCACTGTGTGTTTCTGTGCACTGGGATTCTCGGGGAGACACACGCATCATGTTCCAAGTCTAACGTGGTTGTCACCGGGCAGGCTTGGGGGCCACTCAGACTTGTGTTCGAGTGCCAGCTACATTCCATAAAGCCACGTGACCAGTCGTCTCGACCTCTGAGTCTCACTTGAGAAATGAGGGTTGTGGGAGTTAGTGCTGTTGTGAGGACTATTGATGTAAGAAATGTCCAGACCTGAAGAAAATCTTTATTGGACTTTATTTGAGCCTAAACTAATGACAGTTGCTGGAAAGCCAGATCTTAGATGCTGCAGAGAATGACAGTTTTGCAGTTTCTTTTACACATTTGAAATTAAGGAGGGAACAGTGGGGAAGGCGACGTGCCGGTGGGAGAGAGCGAGGCGGGGGTCGGATGACAGGCGGTTCACAAGAGGGCGTGAGCTCTCGAGGGCGGTTACCCTCCCGTGGGGTCTGAGGAAGAGGCGTTGCACACGTGTGTTAACCGCACCACACGGAAGCAATGGGCAGGGCTGGCTTACGGCAGAGAGATAGCCTTTCACTAGACAGTCGTATGTCTGGGTGTGACTACCACCTTGACCTTCCCAGTTCGGAATTTATGATCAGATCATCCTGTGACGTGACTGTCCAAACAGCTCCTTTCCCATCCTCAGTGCTGGACTACGTGGTGTGTGTTACATGAGTGTGTGACCACATGGCTCTGAGTCGTTGCTGGGAGACGCTTCGTGTGGTACCACGTGCTGCTGGGAAAGGCTTCTCCTCTTCCTTGCTGTCCCCGTCATCATCGCTGCTGCCATTGTTAACTAATTCTTCCTCTGGCTTTGTAACAGTCTAGTTAGAGAACTCTGTCAGGTGTCATTAAAGGGTACTTTATATGCGTGACCCCAACCCTGTCAGTGTGGACCACACAGGTGCCCCACAGAGAGGGCTCGGCCCTGCTGGTCCCTGTGGGGCGTGGCTAGTCCCGGCCTCATGGCCCCGGCTCTCCAGGGGAGCGTGCTCCTGGGCCCCTCTACTCTGGGCTCTCTCTTCACTCTGGGAAGGTGACACCCTGCCATACGCCCCTCGTGGCTCACGTGTAAAACAGCACAGGGCAGCACCGTGACATATAATATGGGGGCTCTATTTTTCGGTACGGCGCTCACACATGTGCAATGTCGTGGAAGGTCTGTAACTTCTCCTGGGTCGAGAAGAAAATGTGGCTTGCACCGGTGTCGGAGGGAAGTGTATCCCAAGTGAAGAGTTTGAGGTGACATCTTTGTCCAATGCCTCATTCTGCTGTCAGCCTTCATGGACAGTGGGGCCCAGGTCAGTTGGGACAGAGAATTGGTCCTGTTGGCCTCTGAGTGGTCTGTGCCTTGGCAGAGCTATAGACACCTCCGGGGTGGCGCCTCCGGATGTTGGGGCTAAGGACTTTCCTCGCGGGCCGGTAGGCAGATTAGAGGAACCCCAAGTGCTTGGAGCAGCGTTGTCCCCGGGGAGGCACAGGACATATCCGCTTCTCTCCCACTCTGTCCCTGCTCCCCATCTGGACACGCCTCCGATTGTCACTGTCCCTCTTATGGTTCACCTGCCACTCTCCCTGCCATGGGGGTGGACAGCATACCTGGGCTCTCCTCACAGCCTGGACCCTAGGGGAGTGTGGCTGGCCACACAGGACTGGGCAGGCATGTGAGCCTTGGATCACCAGGGACAGAGATTGTGGCCAGAAACTCTGAGCCAGAAGGCTGGCGTGCTCACCCAGCAGGGGAGCCTGGCATGGGGCTGGGGGTGGTGGGGGCGCGGCAGAGTGAGGGCCCCGGCCAGACAGGCCGGTTTTGAACCCCAGCTTGTCTCTCCACCCTGCGTTATTCAAGCTGCCGCTTCCCTCCACCCAGGGTCAGTTTCATCTGCTGTGAAACGGGGGACTCTTATGTCTGGTAGAACAATTTTTATGGATACCCCCCCAGGGCCTGTTCTCTGTAGCAAAGAGGGCTCAAATCTAAGCACCCCAACATTGGAGCCATTTGTTAAACTCTCTAGGCATCTTCGAATTGGTCCTACAGAGCAGGTACCTGGGGACGGAGGGATTTAAACATAGGCTTGGTCTCCCCGCCCCCCACATACACAAATAAAAGTGTTGACCAAATGTCTCTTCCCGCTGTCAAGAGTTTCAGACTGCTGAGTCGGACATTTGGTTTTTGACCCATATCAAAAATCCCCACAGGAAATCCCCCCTTGCACCGAGGAGCTGGCTGTCAGCAGAACGCCCTGCTCTGGAGAAGCCAGAATGTGAGCAAAACAATGGGCAAAGGGGGCAGAGCTGGAGGCGCGGACGAGCCAAGCCAGGGTCACGGGAACTGTGGGGCTCCCGGAGGTGTCCCCAGACCTGAGGCCATTTAGGGCAGGGCCTAGGGGCAAAGGGTCTGTCTGTGCACCCCATGGAGAGAGGGACCCACTCACGCTGTCTCCCTGACCATTGGCCTCCTGCTCTCCCAGGTCCCCTGGGAGAGCAGGAGGCGTTTCTGGCTCTTCCGGGATCCCTCTTGAAAATTAAACCTTAGAAAGAGAAAAAAAGAGAGAGAGAGGGAAGGAAGCAGACGCTGGTCAGAGCTGAGTGACCGCGTGGGGCTGTGTGCTCTGCATTCCACAGTCACCGCCGCTCTGCGGCCAGCCTTGCGGGCAGTGGGCTGGCCTTGCCGGCGTCCCTGCCTGGGGTGGTGGGGTTGGCACGGGCCTTCACCCGGGGAGGGTCTCGCTCTGTTGCTCTGGGAGAAGGCACCGTGCCACTGTTGGGGGCTGTGACTGTGCGTGGGTGTGTGTGCCTATATACTTGTATGTGAGTATATGTGAGTGTGTGTATATGAGTGTGCTGAATGTGTGTGTGTGTGTGTGTGTGTGTGTGTGTGAGTGTGTGTGTGTGTGTGCGAAATCTTCCCACGGCACAGGCCCTGCTCTCACCACCAAGGCCTTTCAGCGGCCCCCTGCCGAGCTGCATCTCAGCCCAGCTGCTCTGGACCCCTCCTTTCTTCCTCATTTCCCACGGTCTGGGCCTGAGCTCTGGGCTCGGTTCTGGTTCCCAGCATACTTGAGGGCTGGCCAGCTGCTTTAACCAGGCTCTTCCCTCTGCCTGAATTCTGACTTTCTGCCTGTACGCAGCTGTTGAGATACGCCCCCATTCATCAATGCCATCTCCTCCAGGAAGCCTTCCGTGACCTCTTCTAACCACCACCAGACTCAGCACACTCCTGTATTAGGCACACCGGGGATACCTGTTCTGTACTGGGACATAGAAAATGACAAGAGGATGCCTTTGGAGTTGGATCCTGGTGCCACCATCTCCCAGCTGGGTGACCTCAGGGAGATTGCTCCGATACGCTGAGCATCCAGTGGACATAGGAGCTCTGCCCTCACAAACTGTCGGGAGGGTTAGATGAGAGATTCCCAGGGCGTGACGGGGCGGCCACCAAATGTTGGCTCCTTGCTCCCGTGAGGGCGGGAGCTGTGATGCTCGCCTCCGGGCCCAATGCCTGGCCCTCTGCGGGGGCTGGTGAATGTGTGGAGAATTGAACTGTCCTGAGCTGAGTTAACTCATGGTCTGAGGG
>NW_006436291.1:5707280-5710279 GCF_000325575.1 Pteropus alecto
CCAGAGCAGGGGCTGGACTGGGTTTGAATGCGGCTTCACCTCTGACCAGCAGGGGACCTTGACGCTCCTCTCCGGGGATAATGACTTTGACCTCATGGTGACCGCATAATGCCATGCTGTGCCTGGCCTCACTGGAGGTGGACACTGCTTTGGGCAAAGCAGTTTGGACTGAGAGAACTTGTGAGAGATCCCATGTCATCCTCACCCCATTCGCCCCACTAGTAAGAACAGTGACCATGACAGCTCGGTGACGGGGACCCATGGTTTTCAGTGCCACTGCTGAGGCCTCGGGGTGCCTCACAAAGCCAGTCAGCCTTTGTCAACTGCAAGTGACAGAAACCTCAATGGGTGTATGCAGAAAAGGAGTGGACACGGGTGCCTTGCAGACGAGGGGAAGCTCGAGGGGTGCGCCAGCTGCGGGGGAGAAAACGCTTTCCTCTACCCTTCAAGGTTCTTTCAGCTGGTCTAGCAAGTAAATCTACACGAGCCAGATTCACAAGGAAAGATAACCAACTTTAATTACGTGCGTACGAACAGGAACCCCACGCACATGAGAAGTGGGTTTCCTTTTCAGAGACAGAAAAGGAAACAGGGGCATATATGGCATCTCGAGCTAAGGATGAGGTAGGGCGCCTTGGGGCTTCAGAGGGGAGGAGGGTCCCTGCGGGCCGATAAGAGAAGCAGAGGCTCAATAATTAGATGTGTGCCCTGCCTTATAGCTACTCCATAACAAGTCACCTCTGAATAGCTCTTGTTGTAGGTGAGGATCCTAATTTAAATTCTTCTAGGTTGTTAAGGAGGTCGGGGGAGCAGAAGTTTCAATTGCCTTTAGCCCAGAATGATCCACATGCCAAAGCGGCTCATCGTGGGGAGGACTGCTCAGAGCCCCTTCACTCCCAGATCCAGGAAGAAAGCTCTTTCTCCAAGTCAGAGTCTGCCAGTGGTCCCCAGAAGGAAAGGGGTGGCTGCCGGGCAGGCAGGTCACAGTGCCTGGGTGCAGGACCTCACTGCCACAGGGGACGTAAGGCTGCTGTCGGTACCCTTCTTGGGTGGCATCTGCTCTCCTCGGGTCTGGGGGCCAATCATGGGAGAAAAGTTCCAACGTGTGCCACAGAGCTAGCTTCTGTTTCCTAGAATGGCAGCCTCGTTGTCCCCTGGGACCACTGGCCTGTCCGGGTAGGCATGCTCCCGGCTTTGGGCGGGGGCGGCTCTGAAGATCTGGTTTCTTGAGTGGGTCTGTCTGCCATGGCTGCGGGGCCTCCCCCAGGAGCCTGTGCTCACGCTTCCAGGAGTGGCGGGTTCAGGGAGGCAGCCCCGCCTCCCTCCCCTGCCCCCTCATCCCTTCTGGGCCGCAGGGGGCTGCCCATCCTGGACTGGCCTTCCCTCACTCTCTCCCTCCCCTGGGAGGCAAACAGCGCCGGGCCCCACTGGAGTCCTGTTCCACGGCCGCTCCCACGGGGCGCGTTTGTGGACAGCTGCATTCGTCTCCCTGGTCGATAAGCTGTGCCTGCCGCCGAGTTCCAGGGGTGACGGCAGCCGGTTTCCCGGCCTCTCCGAGCTGGGAGGTGGGGTTGATAGCACGTGCTGTGTAGGCTTATTGTGCGGATTGAAGGAGAAAATGCCCACATAAGTCCAATGTGCCGGTGTCTGCACGCCGGCCCATGTGAAGCGCACGGAACACCAGTTCGAGTCCAAAGATGCTTCCAAGGGTTTGTGGGATCACACAAGAGGGAGTTAATCCAGCAGGACACAGCAACGCACCCCCAATTCCCAATGAACAGTTGTCTCTGCACCAGCCCCCCGCCTGGGGCCGCTCCTCTCTCTCCGCCTTCCCACGAAGGGATCCCGCCTTCTCCTCGCCACTCCCATCTGCGCTTCCCCTAAAACTCTGATTTCCGAGCCACACGGACGAAGGCTTGGAGGAGAAGGGGTGCCGGGAGCACTCATGATTTTATTGTATTTCTCCACTGTCACTGGGAAGTTTCTAAATGATGCAGGGCCCCTCGTAGCTGTTTAAACAATAGTGGTACCTTGTCCCCAGGCTCAGTGGCTCCTTGCGCCCCTGGGGAGAGGGACCGTCCAAAGGCAGAGGGGAGGGGCTGCTCAGAAGGGGCTGGCTCTCAGAGCCCAGCCGCCCTCTGCACGTGGGGCTCCCTCTGGGTCTGGTCTGTGCCCTGACCCGGTGGGTCTTCCTTGTGCCCAATGAGCCCCGGGGTTCATTGTGCTTGAACTACAGGTCTCCCATTCAAGTTCTTTCTGGGGAGCACTGAGGTCAAGTGGGACCGTGACCTCGTAGTGCCTCTGCCCGGAGCCTTCACTGGTTCTGGTTCAAGATTTACTAGCGAGTCATCTTTTAAATGATGTTCCCACTGGCTTTAAATAAAATTTAAAAAAATAACGAAGACTTTGTTTTTGGTTCTTGGTTCAATATAAAATATGGTTTGTTGAGTTTCTAGAATCCTGGTTGGGTCTAGTTTCTGTAAAAGTAAAACTTCTCAGTCAAATCAATTTTTTGTTCATGAAAAATAATCAAATGCACACCCAGTGGTTTGGTTTAATCACCACCCCCCCACACCCCCCACACTCAGCGTCCCCTTCCACCCACCCTGGCGGGGATCCGGGGATCCCTAGTGCGAGCTTCCGGCAGAGCCAGACATCATCAGCCCAGCCTACAGCGTGGGGCCAACCTGCAGCAGCCACATTTTCTGTTTCCATTTTCAGATGATTTAATGCTCTAGAGGAAGATGCTTTGAAAAGCACCCCTCCTTCCCGGCCCTTCAGCAGGTTAGTTTAGCTTAGTAATTAGCAATCACAACATGAGCTGGGGTAATTATCCCCAAAAGTCAAAAGAAAAACACAGATGTTTTTAAAGCTGCACAGTGGAGAGTTTGCCTTTCGATTGTAATAATTCAGCATGTGAGATGAATTAGATGCTGGCTTTTCCTGCCACTTAATTTCCAGGGTAGGTTAAGGAAAACCCCGCTGTTTTGGAAAAGAAC
>NW_006436291.1:5710339-5713969 GCF_000325575.1 Pteropus alecto
AGAGGCTGGCTTGAATAAATGCATGAGTTTTCCCCTCCTGGGATTCGAGTTAAAGCTTTTTCAAAATTGAAAACTTGCAGATGCTCCTGCGCGCTGGAATACAATACTACAGGTGTGCGCTCGTGGCGTGGCCGGCCCGGGGGCTGCGGGCCCTGGGTTCCAGACCTTTCCAGTTGACGCCTCTTCTGCTGGCTCATTGTGATTTCTCCGTGACGATGGGAAGGTTATTTATTAGAAAGGCCTTCGGCAAAGCAAATAAGCCTACCTTGTTTCTGGCGATGAATAAAAGGATCGGATTATTGGGAAAATAGAAAAAAGCCCTCACGGAATGGGGCCCCAGGCAGGTTAAGTCGCTCCCATTTTGCCCTGGGTCCCACTTGTGGGGTTCGTCGTGCATTACTTTGCAGGGCCCTCAGCAAGCTTCGCTTCTCTGAGGAAACGGAACCGTGTCTTGGCCTTGGGTCGGGGAGCTCGGGCTGGAGTTTCAAATTTGCTACGGACTCGCTTGGTTTTCGTGGGTGGCCTCTCTCCCCGGTCAGGGGCTCAGTTCCCTCCACTTAAAATGGAAGTTGCTTTCGATTGATGTTTTCTCCACTGTGTTCCCCAGAATTCTAGTTCCGAGAGAGACTCTAGAGGAAGACACCCACCTCCTAGGGCAATGGTTCTGAGCCAGGCTGATTTTGCCCCCAGGGGACACCGGGCAATATCTGGAGACATTTTTTTGCTTGTCATAAGTGTGTGCGTGTGTAGGGGTGCTATTGGCATCTAATGGGTGGGGGCCAGAGATGCTGCTGCACATTCTGTAACACGCAGAACAGTCCCCGCAGCAGTCACCCAGCTCCGAATGTCAGCGGTGTTGACGTTGAGAAACGTGGCCAGCGGGTCCCAGAATCCAAATGGATGTTAAAGACTATGAGCACCCCGCAGGAAAGAGACGCTTCTCAACTTCTAAGTCAGAGCTCCTCAAACGTCTGTGCAGGCAGGGTCTCTTCGTTTTTCCCACCATCGTGGGGTTCACGTCCCTCAGAACTCACTCTGGGAGACACTGAGCTAGATGCTGAGTTAGATTTCCTTCTGCCCTGACCACCTCAGACTCCATCCCCGATGAACAGAAATCACAAGAACCAGGCATGGGCTTCGTATCGCTCGTATGAGCTGTGACGCTCGGAGCGTGGGCTCAGGAGTGGCCGGGGCAGTTCAAGCAAAGCTGATCTGAGCAGGTTCTCTGAAGCGGAGCCTGAGGTAGAGGTGCTTGTTTGAGTGGTTTATTGGAGGAGCCTTGGGAGGAGAGCGAAGGAAGCAGACGGGGCAGGGGAAGGAGCTAAGAGAGGTTGTGGTCTCTGCCGGAGACTTGCTTCCTTCCCCGTGGGAAGCTCTGGTGCGCATCACCATCGGGATGACTATGAGGCAGGAAGCCAGTCTACTTTTCACTCCATGGAGCCGGCCCAACATTGGCCTTGGTCTAGGGGAGGACACAGCTTCCAGGCAGAGGCTGGTTCTTTGGAGAAGGGGGAGGCTGTGAGTTATTATCAGAGACTTGTCATAGCTTCAGGACTCATGAGGCGCCAATCACATGCACTAACTTGTAGCATTGCATAAAAGTGCTCAGAACTCTCGAAGCCGGGAGGCCCATGGGTTGGAGGAAAAGCGTGGCCTGTGCTTAAACGATCTGGCTTTGCCATCCTGTCAGAACTGGGGAGGGGTTGGGGGGTTAACCACACTGTCACCGAGTCTAAGTTCCCTTCTGAAGCTCGCTAAGAGGGATTGAGAGGTGTGTACACTGGGCAAGTGTTTTCTCTTTCTTTCTTTTTTTTTTAAAGCCTCTATTTGGGCTTCGAAAATTCCTCTTTCCCAGCTTTCTGGGATCCTTTTGCTGCTGAACATCATGGAAGCCCACAGGAGCGGGATGGCTGCTGGGGAAGGTTACACAGAAAGGGACCCAGGCACCAGCGAATCAGCCACTCGAGCACCTGTTCAGGTCAGGCCCCAAGCTAGGGGCGGTGTAGAGAAACCTGGGGTTCTGAGAGGTCCAGGGTCACACAGCCGGTCGGCGCCAGAGAGTCAGGACTCTGGCCTCTCTTTGCAGTCCTCATATAGGCCACATGCCTTCTTCAAAGTGACAGGGGCCGGGTCCATGATGGAGTAAACGAGAGTGAAATATGCAAGATGCCATTATTTAATCAGCCTCATATTGGAAGGCATGTGGCTTCGGCTTGGATGCAGTGAGACACCTTCTCTGTGCTTCGCGGCCCAGGCCCCGTGCTGCTTTGTGTCATTTCACGGGTGTTAGCTGCTGTGGCCGCCCTCGTACACTCACAGGAAGAAGGAGGAGCGTCTGGGGCGGACTTGAGAGGCAGCCGTGGAATTTCCAATAGTGGTGTTATATCCCTTCATATGGATTCATTCTCATTTTCGTGAACAGCAATTTATTATTGGACACTGTACATTTTTTCCAGATTTCCCTATATTATAAGTGACAACACAATGAGTATCTTTGTATATTCAGCTCTGCCTACATCTTGACTAATTCCCGTGAGATAAAGTCTTAAAATAATTGTTGGGTCAAATTTCCCCACATCATAAAGGCCTCTTCTACCCGCTGTCGGTTTGCCCTGCGGGAAGACCGTGCTGATTGAAACGCCCAGAATCAGCGTGGGGAGGGCCCATTGCTTTGCTTCCTCACCTGGACTAGGGATCATCTTTGCCCATCTGTAAGGAGAAAAATAACATTCTGGCTTAACATTCTGGTTTTAACTTGCTTTTGTTGTTTCCTGGCGAGATGGAACATTTTTTCCATACTCCTTTTGGCCACTCCTCTCTCTCCTTTGGTGAATCGTGGATTCAGAACAGCGCCAGCGGCGGCCCTGGTTGTCCGTCCATCTCATCCTTCTATGCGTCAAGGGTCCCAGCTCTCTGTGGGGAGTGTGCTCCCTGCTTTTCTTAGTTTCTTTCTTTCTTTTTTTTCCTTTTTCTTTTTTTAGTTTCACGTATACCGTACAGTGGTCAGACATTTATATGGTTTGTCAAACGATCCCCCTAATTGCTCTTTCTCTCCTCCGGCTCTCCACCCAGCCAATGTATTAACGCTGACTGCATTCCCTATGTCGTGCTCCCCATCCACGTGACCATCTGTCGACGACTCATTTGTCCTTCTTTAACCCTTCACCCCCTTCTCCCAGCCCCCCAAACTCCCCTCCCCTCTGCCTGTCACCAGATCGTCCTCTATATTTGCGAGTCGGTTTTTGATTAGTTTGTTCTTTGTGTTCCTTAGATTCCGCGTACAAGTGAAATCATGTGGTATTTACCTTTCCCTGTCTGACTTATTTCACTCAGCGTAATAACCTCTAGGTCCATCTGTCCAGTTTCTTGTTGGCCTTCTCTTCGTTTCGTTGGAATCCAGTTTTGAAACCTCAACTCTCCAGGTGGAAGTGGTTCCCCTGGAAGGAGCCACTGTCGACATTTTGGGTTAAGGGATCATCCCCCACCCCAACCCCCAAAATGAGTGCTCAGCTAGAACTCGAGGTCAGTGGGGAACAAGTTCAAGGGTTGGAACATATCCTGTTCCTCATTTCACAAATTATACTGCTAATTGCCCAATTTAGAGTGATTTGGTCCCAACCCTTGGCAACA
>NW_006436291.1:5714742-5745134 GCF_000325575.1 Pteropus alecto
GTCCCTTCCAGGACCTAATCACCTCCCTGAGGTCTGCCTACTAAGACGTCACCTTTGGGGGTTGGGGCCACTATATGTGGATTCAGGAGGACACGAACACTCAGCCCATGACAAGGACCCCCACATCACCTTGTTACAAACTCCTTTTCCACAGGAAATGGATAATCCAACAGGGGGACCTTTGTTGCTAAGTAACCCCAATCACAGGTCGGCCTGTGATATCAGTAATGGCTGAACACGCTCAGCCTGTCCTGGGCAACAGGCCCTGGGCTCAGTGCTTCTGAGACAAACTGCACACATAGTGGAGGCTGCACCGAGCTCTGTCTCTGAAGCACATCCGGGAGAGGACTCGGAGACCTACGCACAGACACGTGTGTACACATGACACACTCACACAGACACACCCATGCAAGGGCATCAGAGCCTGTCTGTGCCCATGAGCATGACCCGAAGTGCTGGGCTGGCTCCCGGCTGTCACTCGTGAAGAACGACAGGCACAGACTGCGGCGCATTCGGAGGCGGTGGGCAGGTGGGCACCCTGAGGCTGTGAGGGAGCCGTGGAGGAGCCGGGGGCGCTTCATTTAGGGAGAGAGAAAACACAGGGGCCGAGAGCGCACCTCAGAGTTTGCAAGCTTTCTGTGGAAGACGGTTTTTCTCTGAGGCCCAAAGACCCAAAAAATGAAGACTGGAGGTGGGGGCATCTCAGAGGGACAGATTCTGGCTCATAAAAGACCAGAATTATTTGTTAGTCAAATTGTGTGAAGCGCCTATTCCAGGCCAGGTGTTGGGATAAAGGGGTGACGAGGCCTTCCCGAAGTTCATGTCCTTTCAGAGTCTGAAGGGACAAATTTTATCTGAAGCATCTGTGAGGGGTGAAGGAGACATGCAAGGCTGTGAGGTGTGCAGAGCTCAGCTGGCAGGAGTGAGCTCCCCATCACGGGTGGTATCCAAGCAGAGTCTGAGCAGCCAGCTGATAGGGATGCCGGCCAAGGGCTTTGAGACGTGGGTGAGGGGTTGGACGAGATGCTCCACAAGAGCCTGCTCATCTGTGACTCAGCAGTTGCTGATGTTCTAGGTGACTCTTATCGAGAAGTCATCAGAAAGAGAAGGTAACAAGGGCTCCTCCATCCCCCTGCCTCTTGTCCCCTGTCCTCTTCAGGTGGCGTTATTTGAGTACATCTCTAGTATCAGGGGCAGGGAATAAAGAGTGGTCCAGTAGCCCAGGTGACCATGGCCTTAGCTAAAAACAAACAAAAGGCGCAGTGTGCTTCAGCAGGTGAGCATTTCAAGCCGAGAAGGCCAAGGAGGCAGAGCGGTGAAGGAGCAAAAAGCATGGACCGGGAGGCAGGAAGCCTGGGTTCCGGCCTCTGTTCTTCAACTTACTTGCTGTGTGCCTTTAGGCAGGCCAGTTGTCCTTTCTGGGCCTCCACTGTAATTTGAGAGAGTCACACTGGTTAATTTTACAGTCGGTCCAGCCCTGAAGTTCTGCAAATAACCCTGTGCTCACTGAACCCACCATAGGCACCCACAAAGGGTGAGTGGGTGGCCTGGGCTGGCCCGCCCCACGGCGGCTGCCAAGCTAAGATCAAACATCCGAGCAGGAGTGTTTTTGGAGTAATGCTATTTATTCCTTTCTTGGTTTCAGGACAAAACCCCCAAAGCAGAAACCAGTTACTTCTCAGCCCCCAGAGGTTACTTTCCAAGGGCGATATGTTTTAACTAAAGACAGCTGCATCAGAACTGAGATGTTTTTTCTTGAGCTCTCCTCTATAAACCTCCATGCCCAACATGCCATTTGTCTGCTGCAAAATGTGGATTGTAGCTTTAAATAGATATTCTTAATGCCTCAGATTTCAGTTGAGGCAAAATCCACAAACAGCCAAAATCGAACGGAAAAATTAAAAGTTTTCAGAAGCTTATATTTTAAAATAGACATTGAGTGTGTAGCAAGTTTTAAGAAATGACTCAGTGGTACTAACTGGTTCCCAGTCCTCCCAATCTTTGAACTAAGGGGGTGATGGTAACATGCCAGCCAATCAGCATGACCTTTGAACGATTTCCCCGAAAGTCATGATGTAGGTTAACATCTACCTCCTTGTCCAGTCTCCACCCCAGGTGATCGAAGCAGAAAGACTTCGTGGATGGGCACAGGGTCCTGTGCTTAGAAGGGTTCTGTGCTTGGTTTAATGTCTCCCTGTCACCATCTTAAAAGTCTTAATAATTTCTGAACGAGGCGCTCTGCATTTTCATTTTGAGCTGAGCCCTGCAAATTATGCCACCTGTCTGAACCCAAGCATGCTTTTCCTAGACAGGCATCGTCCTGATGGCAGTATGCTAATTTCTGGTCTGAAGCCCTTTAGCTTTCAGAAGAACTAAATGTTCAGCTTTGGTCTTATTAGCACATGACTTAGCCAACCGAACTGTCCAGAGTCAGTGACGAGGACAAAGGAAGAAGCTGGCTCCTTTGCTCGGAGAAATAAAATCAAGTCTCTCTCGTATATAATTGTTCTCATATATAATTTCAGATACAATTGCCCAAACTTCTACAAACTTGGTGGGGCACCTATAAAGATGATAAAGAAGGGCTGATGCGCTGACATTTGAGTTAGATGATGTAGATAGAGAAAACTATGGCAGCGGGCCAAATCTGGCCTGCCACCAGGTTTTGTAAATAAAGTTTTATTGAAACACAGCCTCCCCCTTCGTTCACATATTGTTTATGGCTGCTTTCAGGGTAGTGACCCTATGACCAGCAAAGCCTAAATATTTACCATCTGGCCTTTTAAAGAAAAAGTTTGCTAACCCCTCCCTAGCTATTAGAATTGCTAAATTTCCAGAGCACACTAGCAAACTTCTGAAAACATGGCTTTTAAGAATAATGTTGTACCCCCTTGGGATAGAAAATTATTACTTAGGCATAAATCATAAGTGAAAAAAATTTATAAGCTTGATTACTTTAAAATGAAAACTTTTGCATGGCAAAAGCCATCATCGACAATGTTAAAAACTAGCAGCTGTCCAGGAGAAAATATTTTCGAAACACTAAATAGAATGTAATTCAGATTATATGAAGAAATTCTGCAAATCTGAGAAAAGCAGAAAAAAGCCAGCCAAAGATATATATAGAAAATTCTAGAAGAAACAGAAATGACCAAAAACCATATTGAAAGATACTTACCCTCATTTAATAATTGGAAATATGCAAATTAAGGCAAGATGCTGTTTTTCACCCATCAGATGGGCAAAAATTGTTAGTCTGATAGTTTCATATAAGTGAGAATGTAGAAAAGTAGTGGACATATTACTGCTGGTGGAAGAATGAGTTGGGACAGCTGCGTTGGAAAGCCATCTGGCAGTGTCTAGAAAAGTTAACTCTGCTCTTATCCTGAGGGCCCAGCAATTCTCTTTTGGATACATAAATCCTAGAGAAAGTTCCAAATACACACCAAGGAAGCATGGTGAAGATGTTCACTGCAGCGTTATTTATAATGGAGGAAAAGGAATCACAAGGAACATCGACGGAAAATGGCTAAATTCAGCTATTTTGTTTCCTCCTTTTGGCATCTCTTAGCCAATTTGTCGGCCAAAGAAGCAACATTTGACAGAATGTAGCTCCTTCCCCCAGACATCCTTCCCCCTCCTTGGCTTCTTCACTAGGGCCGACCCACAGGTCATACGGGACCTGGGCCTGTGGGAAAGTGCTCCCCAGCTCTGTACACATGGATAAACAGAGAGGACCCTTCCATTAAGTGGCCAGAGTGGTCTGGCTTGTGTGGCCCTGAGTCCCAGAGCTCGCCCGTCCCGAACTTTTTTCATTCTTCTCTAAGATGACATAAGTCCTGGTGATTAACTGAGATGGCGTATGAAAATAGCCAGGACAGGTCCTGGCACCCTGAGGCCCTCCGGGGGCTGGCCAAGCGTGTCCTTTATAAGCTCCAACAACCGTTTGAGTGCTCTGAGTCGAGAAAAACAGGAAAAAGTCTCTGCCCAAGTTAGAGCTGGGGCCTCTGCGGTTTGCTGTCTTTCAAGGTTATGGAAGCCAGATTCTCGAAGACTCCTACTGAACAACAAGCACTCCGATGGTACTGTTACTCTCTTTTTTAAACCTCAAAGCAGAAGTAACCTCAAAAATGCATTTCTATAAGCTCATTTGCAAGACTTGGGTCTTGTAGTTGGTTTCTAGTGGCTCCAAATGTCTCTCTACACTCAGAGAAATGTAGGTTGGATTCTGCAAAAGGGAATATTTATAAAACAGGCCAGTGGTGCATCTATGGGTGGATGATGTCTCTAAAGCGACATAAGATGCTCTTGATGGGTATAGTCTCTGCAGAGGTGGGACTAGGGACCCAGAGTGAGAGGGAACCTCACTTTCTAGTAAACCTCTTCATATTGTGAAGTCAAACTCCACCATTTATAAGAATTATTATTATTATTAATTATATTTATTATTATTATTAATTTGACTTTGGGTCAAAATGTTGAAGTACGATTCTGCTTCACTGATGGCTTCACTCCTGCAGCAGGTTGCTGTAGGAGAGAAATCAAAAAACATATTCAGACTCAGAACTAACGTACATCTTTCCTGGGACCAGAAAACAGAACAGAACTGCAAACCAATGACCGTGCAGAATTGCTGGGTTCTGGGTCTGGAAGCTTGGAGTTTGAATGGAAAGTAGTCCATGCGAGAAGACTGATCACACCCAGGTGGGGATGGGCCTCTCAGCACCTGTGAAGGCAGATGATACAAACACATGGGAGACCTCCGCCCGGGTCTGTGGTGTGTGTGAAGCTGGGGACAAGGCAGGCGAGAGAACTCAGGGTCAGCCTATGACCAGGACCTGAACCAAGGTCCTCAAGGCTCTGTGACTGGACCTGTGATGAGCCTAAATTGCTATGAGCAGGGACTCTAGATTGCCACCAGAAAACATGATTCTACACTGGGATCATGGAAGGCTAGCTGGGGGCAACTCAGAACACCTAGACCGAGGAGAAGGGTAGAGAGAAAACAATAGACGAAATAAAAATGAGAACCCGCCCATTTGAAATGAGTGCAAATAACCTAATTTTATTAAACCTAATAAAATTTAAAAACCGTGAAGGAATCTAATGCTGAGAAATGCAGCAGCAATTTCAGTAATCAGAAGAACATCAGAACGTTGTTACAAATGAAATGCATTTTACAGAAGAGTCTGACAAAAACGTTAACATTAATATGCTTCGGAGGCTCAGGGAGAAACTCTTCCACGAAAATAGGCAAAAATAAAGAGACTAATGACTACGAAAAAGCACCTCTTAGAAACAGTGAAAATACAAAAACAGGGTCAGGGTCATCAAAATTCTTAAAAGGATAATTGAAAGAAAAAGCTCTAGGGTAAGAATTCAATTTGGAAACTACTACTAAGGAATTTACCTGGAATACAGTATTTAGAGGCAGAAATTAAAATGTAGGAAAGACGGGGCTATATTTAGAAGCTCCAATGTAAATGATAGAGGTTCCAGAATAGACTGAAGAACAAATATTTGAAAAGATAAAAGCAGTTAAATTCCAGAAATGAATGCAGCTATAAGTCTCTAGACCAAAGTGAATGGTGAGAAGTAGATGGATTACAGAAAATAGAAGAATATTAATGCTAAACAGAAAATTTAAAAATCTCCCCAAAAGAAAGGACACGTAGACTAAAAAGAACATTATTGGACTGATGGAAGAAGTCTTATTCGTAACAATAGTTGTCAACAATGGAATTATATCTTACAAGTGCAGAGAGAAAGTAATTTGCAAAGTTAGAATTCTATACCTAGCTAAGTGATCATTTACTTAAGTCTCTAGAAAAAACTCTGAAGTCGATCTAAAATATAAAGGAAGAAATAATGCTGAATATAAGAGCAGAAATTAATAAAATAGAAAGCAAAATAATCAATTGATAACTTGAGAAACACATGAGCAGAGTTCTAGACTTTATTATGATTTTTTTATTGGCATAAATAATTTTGTTGGTAAATGTATCATAAACACAATTTCTTAGTAATTGTGCGGCTATTTGTTTAATATCTATCTTCCTTATGAGACTATATATTCTATGCTTGTTTTGCTCACTATTTTATCCCCATAGTCTGGCCCTCGATAGACATTCATTAAATATTTGCAGATTGAATGAGTGACAGGAATCCCAGCCCTGCCATTGACAATGGGCCTTTGAGCAAGTCACTTAACTAATCTGAGCCTCTCCTTCCTCATCTGTCAGCTGGGGAGAACAAAGCCCGCCTCACAGGGTGTTGTAAGAAACAAATCATCACGTGATGTAATTGAAGGTCTTACGAGGTTCCTGGCACCCGGTGAATGGTCAATAAATGGAGGGAGGTGTAATTATAAGTTATGGACGTGGCTCAGACACTGGAGCCTAGCTTGCCCACTCAGGGGCCCCCACCTCCATCATGTTCCTCCAGTTCTCTGAAAGGCAGCACTCCATTCTGCTGGAAGGTGCCAAAGAAGTAAGCTTGAGTGGAAAGGGAAAATAGGGCAAAAGGGAATCATGAGGAGGGTCAGCCAGATGACCAGTGCCAGTGACAAGCCTGGACGGTGACGAGGCGGCCAGCACACCCCTCCCTGCCTCGCTTGCTCTGTACACCTTCTGTTGGCATTCTCTTCACCCAGACCTTTGCCTGGCTCCATCCTTTCAATATGTGGATCTTAACTCAGTGTTGCCTCCTGTCCCAGCCATTTATCTATTTGCCCTAAGATCTAACTGTTTATCACAAATAAATATATCACAAGGCCCAGGGCTAGGGGAAGGGGGAGTGCGTTTTTCAGGTGGGCTTGCCCATCGGCTCCTGGTTACGTTCAGCCATTGGGAGGTGCTGGCAGCAGGTTGAAGGGCGAGAGGGAGGGAGAAGCCAGGAAGTTTCCAGTCCCCCCGCCCCCGCCCCACCCCTCTGCTGCAAGGACCGTCTCCAGCAGCTTCTCCACCTCCCTGTGGTCCAGATCCTACTGGACAGCCCCTCCCTCTGGGGTGCCCCCTCCTGTGCTCTGGCATGTACTCCCTCCCTTCGTCTCTGCAACGGTTGGTAGCAGCTGCCTGTCGCTGCCAATTTCTGGGTAGTCTCACCAGCGGTCTGCCCCCACTGCCCTCTCGGCTCCTTCGTAACTAGTTCTCTATATTAAAATCCTATTGAACTACCTGCTGTGAGACCTGCTTTCTCTATGGGCTCCATGTTCAATATCTAGTGTTAAATGTCTGGGATTTTGTGACATTGCTCTGCAATTACTGTTATAATTCAGCCAATTTGGAAATAACTCAACATTTCTAATTTCCTTGTCCAGAGTCATCAGCTTGGTTAATACAAGTCAGAAATCACTAATTCCTTAGAGTGCTTTGTTCTGCCGGAAGGCCATTTGTCCCGGGAAGTCTCTGCTCTCTCATAAGTACTCAAGTGTGTGCACTCATTAGGAAGAAATGGAACAGAGAGCCCATCACTCAGACTCAGCAATGACCTGACAATGTGGGCAGCTCACGCAGTCCATTCCAAATACCGATAAGCACGTAATTAAGGTGTCGGAGGCCAGCAGGAGTCAGCCAAGTTCATTGGAACCTGCCACTCTAAGCTGTGTCTAGCAACACATGGGAGGGCTGGAGCCTTCGTGTTTTGAACTTTAAGGCAGCCATGTACTGGCAGTCATTTCCATGTGGATGCACCACATGCATTAGAATTGCTTTGAAATACGCATTAGGTGCTTAGTATTTAGGCAGCTTCTCTCCATTGCCACCGCTTGTATTTGAGAGCCCCCCTCACGTCTGCTTTAGACTACTCCCCGGCTCCCAGAGGGTCTCCTGCTGCCAGAACACCCCCTCTTCCACCCCATCCCCCTCCCTCCCATCCTCCACACTGCTGTGAGAATGGTCTTTCCAAAATGCTTAGAGGACTAAACGTCTCACCCACTTGGTAGCCTTCAATAACTCCCTGTTGCTTTCAGGATAATTTCCTGCCTCCGTAGCATGGTATTTAAGGTGACTGCATGGTCGGCTCCCCAATGCCTCCACCCTTAACTTGACCTATGCCCTTTCTTGTGGCTTCCCCGCTCTACCTGCTCATTCATCCCTCATTACCTCTGTTCATGCCCTCCTTTCCTCCTGGAATACCAGTTCCTTCCTTCTTTGCCTGACACTAACTCGTCCGAGGGATAGAAAGAATATCCTACCATGCTTAAGACATAAAGCGCATCACCACAGTCAAAGCTCGCTGTGCTCCCTCCTAAACCTATCCCTCTTCCTCCCTTCCCCCAAGTAATGCCATTCTGAATTTGGTGTTTTATTAAAGATCTTTATATGTTTACGATGAATGTATGTGTGCATCCCTAAGCAATAGGCACGGTTGCTTAGAATGTTTTAAAGCGGTATAGACATGATTATCACACTCTATGTAGTCTCCTCTAACTAGCAATTTTTGCTCAATATCATGTTTTGAGACGTTCCATGTTGACGCACGTAGCCTCAGTTCATTCATTTTCAGTACCGTACAATATTTCAGTGGGTGTCCGCGTTTGTTCTCTTGTTGAGGGACGTCTACTCTTTCTTTCTTTCTTTCTTTCTTTCTTTCTCTCTCTCTCTCTCTCTCTCTCTCTCTCTCTCTCTCTCTCTCTCTCTCTCTCTCTCTCTCTCTCTCTCTCTCTCTCTCTCTCTCTCTCTCTCTCTCTCTCTCTCTCTCTCTCTCTCTCTCTCTCTCTCTCTCTCTCTCTCTCTCTCTCTCTCTCTCTCTCTCTCTCTCTCTCTCTCTCTCTCTCTCTCTCTCTCTCTCTCTCTCTCTCTCTCTCTCTCTCTCTCTCTCTCTCTCTCTCTCTCTCTCTCTCTCTCTCTCTCTCTCTCTCTCTCTCTCTCTCTCTCTCTCTCTCTCTCTCTCTCTCTCTCTCTCTCTCTCTCTCTCTCTCTCTCTCTCTCTCCCTTCCTTCCTTCCTTCCTTCCTTCCTTCTTTCCTTCCCTCCCTCCCTCCCTCCCTCCCTCCTTCCCTCTCTCCCTTTCTTTCTTTTCCTTCTTTTGCTGTTACAAACCTTAAATGCGATGAACACTATAAACACATCTCTTTGCGCACACCGGCGACAGCTTCTTGAGGGCATCATGCAGAAATGAAATTACAAATCGCAGGGCAAGCACACTTTCAAATTTACCAGGTATTGTCGAATAATTTGCCAAAATGGTTGGAGCAGTTTATATGCTCACCAGTGGTATATAAAGAAAATACCCCTCGGTTGCCTAAACTTTTTATCGACACATTTTAAAGATTTTTTTTTTTTTGGACAACACATAGGTGTGAATGGAACCCCACTGCAGTGTTGATTTGGTGTTCCCTGATTATAAGTGGACTGCCACGTTTCCCCTTCTGTGAAATGCCTGTTGGTATCTTTCGTTCATACTGCTTTTTTTCTTCTGATGATTTTTTAAAATGATTTGAAGAAATTTTAAATTACATTTTAGACAACAATCTTTTTTTTTGGTTAAATATATTGCAAATATTTTTTCCCTGTTTGTAGTTTGCCCTTTTCTGTTTATAGTGTCTTCGATTAATAGAAGTCTTTTTTTTTTTTTAATTTAGTCAACTTATTCTATTTTTCTTTTATTGTTTATGTTTGCTGTCTATTTTTTCCCCTGTATAATCTGAGGCAGGGATCCAATTTTTTTTTTCTGTATGGATAATCGATTTCCCCAATATTATTTATCTAATAGTCAATCCTTTCTCTTATAGCCAACTTTTTCTATTGAATAAAAGCAGTGATATGAAACATCCATGCCTCATCAATCGTTTAAAGAAAGATGCTTTGAAATGCTTTACTGTCAAATGTAATGTTTATGTAGAGTTTAAATTTATTCCATCAGCTTAAGTAAATTGCTATCTTTTTCTAGACTGCTAAGAATTTTTATCATGAATGAGTGTTACATTTTATCTAAAGCTTTTTCTACTGTTAATGAGATGCTAATATATTTTTTCTTTAATCTCTTAATAGAGTAAAATTACCAATAATTTGCTGGGAAAATCATCTTTATGTTTCTGGGATAAACTCAACTTGATGATTATGTATTATTATTTTACAGGCATTGATAGAATTGGATTACTAATATACTATTACTGACTTTTACATGTTAACTTGTGAGAAATGTTAGCCTTTTCATACTGTCCTTCACTAGTTTTATTGTCAAGGTTCTACTAGCCTCGCAAAGTGGTGCCTTCTTTCCTATTCTCTGTAAGAGTTCATGTAGGATAGCAGTTAGAAGTTTGGTAGAATTCTCCTGTAAAACCATCTGGGCCTAGCAGATAGTTTTTTAGTGGGTACTAATCCAGTTTATTTAGTGATCATAGAACAACTCAGGGTTTCTATTTCCTCTTGGGTCAGTTTTGGTGAGTTAATTCATTAGAACTTAAGACTAAGCTCACGTGTCGCATCCTTAGAACTTAAGACTAAGTTCTAAGTTCTAAGACGTGTCACATTCATTAGAACTTAAGACTAATCTCACGTGTCGCAAACCTTCTGTGACCGCCTCCTGCCTATGTGGACCAAATTCTCCCCCTGTCAACACTTACATAACATTGACATTAATTCATTCAAAAAAATCTGTATGAGAGTGTTCTATGTGTATTTCTCTAGATGTTGGAGAAACAATAGTGAACAAAACAGGCAAAAATCCCTATTCTTACAGAATGTACATCCTAGTAGGCAAAAAAACAAAACAAAACAAAAAACCCAAAAAACAAAACAAAAAAACCCCCCAAAACTAAATGAATAAGTCCTATAATATTCTGGAGAGAAAACACAAGACAGCAAAGAGGGGTCCCAGGGGCGCCCAATCAGGAAGGACTGTAAGTTTCAATAAAGTAGTTAGAGATGTCGTCGTATACATTCCTTCACTTAAGGAATATTTATTGCATACCTAGTAGGTGCTCAGTACCAAGATTATAGAGGATAACTAAATAGACAATGGTTTTGCTTTTGTGCTTATATTTTAATGGAGGAGACAAGTAATAAATAAATGAAAATCAAATTAAAATTATAGCGATTGATGAAAGAAATCAAAAGTTGCTCTGACAGAGTAGCTGAAGCCTACATTGGATGGGGTGGTCACGGAAGACCATTTGAAGGGCTGGCCTTGAAGGCGGGACTTGAAAAATGAAATGGCGACAGTTGTGCATAGTGCCGTGTGGAAAAGATCTGTTCACTTCTCCTTTCCATCAGACAGTGAGCATCTTGAGGGAAGAGGCCGTGAATTATTCATGTGGGCGTCCCTGACCTAGCACAGGGCCTGGCATACCGCGCGAATGTGTGTTTAACTGTTAGGAACAGGAAACCAAGGATCAGAGTTGAAAGACAATTGAAAGCTTCTATGGGCTGGCTGGAAGAATTCGTTTGTTAAGCAAATAGCTGATATCTGTTCAACAAATACCAATAAGGTTATGAGGGTGACTTCCCCTTGAGGTGCTATAATCAAGTCCCAAGCAATCCCAGCACAGAGAGGCTGGTGTGGGTGGCTGCAGGCCAGGAGCTGTCCAAATAGCATCGCACAGCTCAGGTATGCTGTGCCCCATGGCTGGAAAGGTGGACGTGGCATTCAAGCTGCCCTGGCTCCTTGGCTCTGGGCCATGGAGATGAATTTGAGCAGTGGGCAGAATCCCCTGGGGGGTGAACTCACAGGGCCCATCAGCTGGGTTCCTTACCAGCCGCAGGGCTTGAGCCAACCTCGTTGAGAAGAAAGCCGCTGCGGACGTTGCCTGACACCCAAACTCTGCTCCTGACACATTTGAAGTCACGGGAGATTGGTGATGTTCCACAGGCCAGCCAGCCATTCACATTGCGTAAGCACTTGCTTCTTTGTCTCAGATAGGACTAATGGGTCGATTGACACATTGGGAGGGGGAAAATGTCCTCCTCTGAGATGTGTCATTAAAACAGTGACAGCATTTGGGATTAACTGGCCAGGTCCATGTGTCTTAATTTCCTACTAGTGTCCGAAGGACATTTCCTGCCTGTTTGCTTCTGGCGGGCCCTCCCCAGACGGGTCAGAGGTATGTTCCCACGTGTGGGCACCTGCATCATTTGGCTGATGCTTCGTGAAGGAAACCTCCTCCTTTGGAGGAGTTATAAAAACAAGCTTTTAAAATACATGAACAATAACAACACCTCCTTCCAATATTTACCTCCATGTTATAACCACGATTTCTGAGAACACAGAACCTGCTCATCTCTTCCAGATTCCGTTCAGTAGGTATTAACGTGTGTGGGAAACAGCAGAGCTCTCCTCCACTAAAACAGACATTAAAAAAGGACCCTCCGGCGATTATAAATGAAGAAAGTAATCGCCAGTTTAGGATGGAATCTCAAGAATTACAAATGTATAGGATGAAGCAGTTACTTACTCAAATACTCCCGTCATCAGCTGTCACCATTCCGTTGAAACCCCACTGTGGTGCACCGACCGACCCCTGATTGCTACGGGACCCGGTTGGGGCCACGTGAATGCCTTGGATGCTGGGGTAGAAGCCCTTGTCGGCGGTATCCACCTGTCTGGGTCCTCTTGCTGGGGGGACCCTCACGGCCCACCTTGCGGTGGGTCCCTGTCGCCTTCCACGCAGGCTCTCGGGCCCCTGGAGCTCTGATACTCCCCTGGCTCGGCTGGCAGGGCGGCAGGTGAACAGCAAGGCTGTAATGAGAGGCAGTCTTCATACAGACTTTCAGGAGGAAGCCGTGTTGTTTTCTTTCTTTTTCCAAGTTTTCTCCTTTTTGCCTTGTGGCCACCAACAATTGATGTGTTTGGGATGCTCACGACCTGCGTTTTCTTCTACCTAAACTTAGAGGTTTTGACTCCGTAAAGAGCCCTATCAAATAGGCTTTATAAATAAACATTAAACAAAACTCTGTCCTTCATGTAGAGTCAGGATTTCATCTTCACTTCTTCGTGGGGCTTGCCATTACTATGCACTTGACAGTTTTCAAATCAGTCTTGGATCGACACCATTCGTCAGCTAGGTGTCCTGGTCGGGGCTTGTCAGATCCTGGTACCCCATTGCTCTGATGGGGAAACCAAGGCCCCAAGAAGTGGGTTTCTCATCTAGCCCTCTTCCTTCTGTCTCCATCCCCACTTCTGTCACTATAGATCAGACGTCACTCTGTCATCTTGCATTGGTGTCCACAGTGGTCCCATCCCAGCCTCTGTGCCTCCAGATTGATCAGTTCCCCTGTGGCCCAGAACAGCTGCAGAGCTGTCTTCAAGGCTGCTGACCCAGCCTGTTCCAGTTCCCCTGTGGCCCAGAGCTGCAGAGCTGTCTTCAAGGCTGCTGACCCAGCCTGCGTACCCTGCAGGGTAGCAGACAGGACTCTGTGCTGTAATGACCCAGGTGACAGGAGGGCAGGACTGGGTCTCGGTCACAGCGGTAGCCTCGGTTGTCTGTGCTGTCTACGTGTTAAGTTGGGGCTCAGCGAATGGTCGAACTTACATGTGAGCAAATGCAAAAGAAAAATCTAAAAATGGAATGATGTTCCCAAAGTGCCATGGCTGGTTGGGAGCCGAGCGAGGCGGGAAGCTGCCTGGACTTCTGGTTTCGGGCCCTTCCTACCCATTGTGACGTCTCTTCAAGTTCCCTTGAAGCCGTGTTCTGCCATCTTGCTTCACTTTTCACAAAGAAGTATTTGTCAAATAGGTGCTTTCTTTATTTTGCTTTTAAAACCCAGGGGTAGGATAAAAATGTTTTTTTTTTTTTTTGCAACCATCAATTTATGAAAGGGCTTTTATAAAGTGATTGCTGGTGAGATTATAATGTTCTGGGTGAAGGGAAAAACCCATCAAGCACCTGCCTGGGAACTGGCCTTTACCTGGGACAGGCCGAGTCGATTCCCAGGTGAGGGGGCGGGCCTCCCTTCTCTGGCTTCCGGGAGACACCCTCCACACCCGCCTGCCCTCAAACCCAGACCCTTCTTGGGACACTCAGCCCCCTCTCCCTGTGCCGGCTCACAGTGCTGCTTGCCATGGTGTCGCTAGGTTGCCTCCCCCTGCCCCCACCCGTGGTCCAGGTAATCACAGCCCCATCCTCCCTTTTGTGATTACCATCTTGGTAATCACAGCCCCATCCTCCCTTTTGTCCCCAGGCTCCCTCTGTCCAGGTCATTCATCCTGGAACAATGCTTTCGGTTTTTCTTCCGAGATGACAAATGGACAAATTATGGGTTTGAACTGGCTGGTGGTCTGAGACGTGTACAAATGTTAGAAATATGTAAAAAATACTCGAGCGGGATTAAATGGTGCCATTACCTTCCCAACCACGCCAGGAAGGTACTGGGCGCTCTGCAAACATTTGTGTAGTGAACAAATAAAAATGTCAAGCCCTGGAACCATGGGGCAGGAGAAATGATCAAATGATAGCTGGATTTTCAATCCCTATTTTGGCTCGTTTTTGCTTTAAGAAAAGTACACATGCCAGTGTTAATGCTTAATACTGAAGACGTTCCCAGTTTTAGCCTGAGGCTAACTAGAAATATCAGAGACTCTAAAGAGATTTGGCGAAATGACAGCAAAGGGTAGAAACGGCTTCTGCCCACGGGTCTGCAGAGCACTCCCCAGACGCCGAGGGAGACACTCTCGATAATGTTATTTCCAAAGACTTTTCCCTTATTTAATTTTTTGTGCCATTTCGTTTCCTTCTCTAGCATCTCATTCCGTCGCTTATGACTTCCAGGCTCCCATCACTCCCATTATTTCCTATTTTCTGGGTTCATTTCGGTCCTTCAGGGACGAGATTGCGCAGTGCATTTCCGGCCGCGGCCTGAGCTCCGGGAAGCCCGGGAGGCAGGGAGAGCAGTGGGGGAGGAAGGGGAAGCCAAGGAGACTAGGACCAGGCGCTTTCCACTAGCTCGCCCGCCCCCCGCCCCGGCCCCCCTCACCCTGCCGGGTCCCGGGGCCTCTCTGCAGCAGCTTCAACCCCACCACACAGTGGGCAGCAGCTGGGAGAACGTTACTGGCCTGGCACCTGATGTGCTGGCCACCGGCCCTGGGTCACTGAGCGCAGAACCTCTCCACCCCTCAGGCACGGGTATGCTGAACATTCCGGGTGGCTGCCCCAGCTTCCATGCTCCGCGCTCCAGGTCTCTGCTTGGTCCTGAGACCGGTCTCAAGCTGCTGCCTTCTTGGCCGGAAGCCTGACCGGTGACTCGGCGCCCCTCAGGTTCTTCCCCGCTCCCCGTGGCCACTCCGGCCCCCGGCCTGGGCCTCCTCCGGCCAAGACAAAGCAGCCTCCCTCACAGCGGTCCTTTTCCAAAGTCCCTTCAAATGTCTCTCTGACCCCAGCAGGTTAGTCTAGGGTTCTGAGGTCCCCGTGCATCTTAGGCCCAGGCCCGTTATGTGTGTGCGTGTATGTGTATGTGTGTGCGTGTGTGTGCATGGGCGTGTGTGTGTGCATGCGCGTGTGTGTATGTGTGTCTGTGCGCGTGTGTGTCTGTGTGTGCACACATGTGATGCTGTTTTGTGTGTGCGTGTGTGTGTATGTGTGTGCGTGTGTGTGCATGCGTGTGTGTGTGTGCATGCGCGTGTGTGTCTGTGCACGTGTGTGTCTGTGTGTGCACACATGTGATGCTGTTGAGTCCTCCTTTTCTTCGTCTTCCACTCCCAGGGAAGAAGCAGTGCCCCCTGCCCCCGCCCCCCAGCATGCAGAGAGAGAGAGCTGCCAGGTCTTGCAGGTGTCCAGGAGGCAACAGGGGCTCTTGGCCCCGGACAGGTTTGCTTCCAGCACCCCGGTGGCTGTTGGGCAGGGCGAAGGGAGTGACATCTGCAGGGCTTGAGTCCTGGTCCTGCTATTCCTGTTCTGTGTGTGTGACACTGTGCGAGGTTCCCAACCTCCCTGGGCTCAGACGGCACACCTGTAAACCGCAGAGCTGCTGACGGCCGCTTCTCAAGGCTGCTCCAGACGTGGGGTCCCGGATGAGGACTGCACTGGGTCAAGGTCTGCACTCCAGGCCATGTCCGGCCCTGGGAAGCAGGCCACGTAATTTCAAAAAAAAATGGCTGTTAAAACAGAGAGCAGAGGCTGAGAAACGGTGGCCTGGGCCTTTGAGAGAACGGAGGCAAAGCTTGGCATGGGGTCCGCTGCCGGCGATGGCTGCCCCCTGCCCCCCGCGTCCTGACCAGCAACAGAGGCCTCTCTCTAATGAGAAAAGGAAGGGGTGCAAGTGTATGGAACTCCTGCGAGGGATCGGATACTAAAGGCCCAGGTGCTTCTGGAAATATCTCTGGAGGATTCGCAGGGGGCATCAAAGTTGCAGAAAGAATCATAATTAGAAACCCCTTTATTACATTAACTACCCCTCTTAAGGGCCAGCAGTGGCTTCGCAGGAAGCTTTTAACATCCTGCCTTACAGCCTCGGAAGCCTCAGGGAGGCAGGCAGAGAGGATGGGCCTCGTCAATTATACATGGCCGTGCAGGCGGTGCAGTCGGCTCCTCCCTCAGGGCTGAGGGGTGAGGGGGCCCAGGCTGAAAAGTGTCTCGGCTCCAGGCTGCCCATCTCCCACTTCACCCCTCCTGGGCTGTGCCATCCCCTCAGAGGGACCGCGGAGTGAAAAAGTATTATTTGGGAAGTGGAGGTTATAAGGGAAGATAACTGTGGGAGATCTGTACACACTGGGGCGGGTACCCCAGGAAGCCAGATGGAAGAGCCGGCCCGGGTTCGCTAGGCTGCTGCTCGTACGCGCCGGGCCGAGTTTGGGGGTGTAGCAGGTTTGTGCTGGAGAAGGCTTAGAGACCTTCAAGCTCATGCGCTCAATTTACAAATGAGGACGCAGGGAAGGGCAATGTGACCCACCCAAGGTCACATGGCGGGGGTAAGATGTGGCAGAAAAGAGGGAGGACACAGAGAGGCTGCCTGGGAGAGCCGAGGGGTTAGACGGGGGGAGCAAAGGGCTCTCCCCTTTAGGTTGTGGCGTCACAAGTCTGGGACGCTAACTGCCTGCCGCTCCCTCCCAGACAGGCCTCAAGGGCAACTGGGCCCCTGGGCCTGGCTTCCTGCTCCAGCTGAGGCTGCTTGAGGGTTTGAGGAGGAAGCGCTGAGAGAGAGAGAGTGAGGAGGGAGAAGGGGCCGGGTGGGGACAGCAGGGACGGGAGGCAGAGAGGAATGTGACAGGCAGGCCCGGGCGGAGGAGACCTAAGCACGCCCACGGGGAGAAGCGGGCATCGCGCAGGCGTCCCTGGCCTTCGCTGAGCGTTTTGCCCTCAAATTTGCTGCACGCCCCAGCTGGGCAGCAAAGGGTGGGACCCCCGGCACCTCGGACCTCTTCTGGGCAGGCGTTCACCACTTCCATTTTCTCTGGGGTCTCCTGATGGTTCTCAGTGCCCCCTCCCAATCCTACACTCGTCCTCCAGAACTGGGGGGCTCCCTCCCTCAACGCTTTACCCCCATGAGGAGGAGAAGGGCAGGCAGCAGCCTTCACGGTCAGATCGAAAGTATCGATGCACTTTCTGTCCACCATGGGGATTGGCCTTAGTTTTGAACATACAGTGTTTAGAAATGTTCTGGGTGTATTTTTAATTCTCTCCAAGTGACAGTACTAGCTGAGCATCCTGCCCTGTGGGAAATGCCCCAGGGTGGTGGGGACAATGTGGGACCAGGGCAGGCCCACCTGGGCACAGCCTACTGATCCCCCTCGGCCTCCTCAGCCACCTGTGAGTCTTTTTTTTGTCACCTTCTTCCCAGAAGAGGAAACGGAGGCCCGGAGGTGGCAGCAACTGACAGTCACAGGGTAGCGGGTGGACGGCAGGGACTCCAGCCTGGGTCCTAGGGTCACAAGCCTGTCCCTACACCTGACACACATGGGACCTTCAGGCCCTGCCAGAGCCTCTGGATGAACGAAGCCTGCAAACACTGTCCTCGGTCTTATCTCCATCACTGACCCTCAGTCCTGCTGGCTGCCTCCTGCTGTTCCAGGCCAGGGTCCTGTAGCCTCACTGGGCTCCGGGGGTGGCCGAGGCCGGCTGTCCTAGAGCTTGGCCACAGAGGCCTGTGATAGAGCTTTAGAAGGTCAGGAGCTGGGCTTGCTGCTGTCTCAGGAAAGGAAATTGGTGGCAGGGGAAGCGTGCAGAGGTTCGCGTCTGCACAAAGGACTCACGCCTTCCTGAAGAAGGAACGTGACTTGGTGCTGGTGACCATCTGAACCCGTTGCTTTCTTGTTTAAAACCTCCAGAAGCCTCTCATTTCCCATCGGTCTTGGGATCTAAGGCTGAGCCCTCAGCATGGCCTGGGCACCACCCTCGGGGCTGCTGTGGTTGGAGCCTTGTGTGCGTCCACACCCGCCAGGCGCCCAGCCCACTGCTGCCTTTCCACACCTCCGTTGACCCCTCCCCTTTCTGGCTCAGCCCTCCGCACCTTGCTGGGGGTGCAGGTGGGGTGGGAACAGGGCCTATCAAAGAGCACTCAGCTCAGAGGGGGAGCCTGAGGGCCCCCAGCCTGTACCCATCTCCATGGTGCTGAGACTGGCTCTGTAGGGGTTTCCTTGTGGCTCCTAGAGAGGCCAGGGTCCAGCCTGACGTGCGGCATTGGGGAGCCATGAGTGCCCCGTATGTGGCCCGGAGCCCTGACGGTTCAGGGGGCAGGAACGGCGGCCGGGAAGAGAGCGAGAAGCAGGCCTGGGCCAGGCGGACTGCCGGTCAGTGCCAGGAGGAGGAGAGGCTGGGGGCTGGTGTCTGGGAACCTTCCGAAGGTCACCAGGGGCTGGGAGCATTCGGCTGGTTGGTCATCCGGGGTTAGAGCAGCTGGGGTGGGCACGTGTGCCGCAGGACCTGCCCTCGGTGGTCTGGTACCATGCAGACCGGGTACTTCGTTTAAAGGCATAGCACTTATTTCTGCAGTCACAGAGCCCCTGGATGGCCCCGCTGGGGTGGGCTCAGGGTGGGGTGAGGCAAGCCCAGCCTGGCTCGCTGGCTCATGACAGAGGCTTACTTAAGACACAGCCCTGATGGTCCTGACTTGTCCAAGGCGATTTGAGTTCCCGTCACCCGCCGAGCACCCCTGCGGGCCCACTCTCTACTAGGTATGGCCTTAACTCAGCTCATTTCTTTGTCCCAACCCCGTGATTTAGAAACTGGAAAGCTGAGCCTCACAGAGGTTATTCTGCAGCCACCAGCCGAGACGGGGCTGGGCCAGGACCTGACCCCACACCCCTGTGACTTAAAGCCTGTGCTCTCTTGGTTACACCAGCTGCCCGGGGTGTAGGCCTCTTCATGTCCAGAGCGCTAGCTCTGGAAAGTTCTTCAGTGCTCATCCAGTGCAACCCATTCTACTGTGAGGAGCGAGACCGAAGCTCCAGGCCGCACAGCTAACAGGAGCCAGGACTGGGCTGGCGAGTGAAGGAGGGAGGTCGCTGCCCTCCCCAGACTCGCCGGCTGTCTCCGTGCAGGAAGCACGGGCTGGCAGCCGATCCAACATTCCAGAGCCCGTCAGGGCTGCTCTGAGGCACGGCCGGGGCCCGGGGCTCATGGGAGATGTCCCGTCGGTCTATGCGGGTACAGCAGGCGGCTGCTGGCAGCCCAGAGGGCCGATGGGGCCCCCAATAAAGAAGTTGAGGTGCTTCTGAGAGACCTTAGCTCTGCGGTGCCCAAAATAGACATTAGAGAAAATGCCACCCTAAGTCTTTCAGCGCCACCCAGCAGGGACGGCAACGGGGGCTGTATCCGTCCCCTCAGCCACTCTGGGCCTCCATCGAATTCGCGAGCCGCATGCTTTAGTGCTCTCTGCTTAGCGTCACAGCGTGCGCGCCTCTGGCAGAGGAGGAGGGGAGGCTGTGCTCAGCCACCTGGGTGGGGTTGCTGGGGAGCCCGAAGTTCTCCTGTGCTGGGGTACAAGGTCCAACAGCTCGAGGGCCGGGTGACCGGATCTGGCGTGGAAGCCTCCAATCCTTTAGAATGGGGGCGAGAGGGAGATTTCTAGAAACAGCCCCAGATAGCAGCTGCATAGGTGCTTTGTTCTTGGGGATCCGTGGGCCGGCGGGGCTGGCTCTGTCTTTACCCCCAGGATCACCAAGCTACAGCAGTGGGGAGCGTGGGGGCCGTCCCAGCTCTGCCGCTTGCTGGCTGGTGTGAACTGAATGTTTTTGTCCCCAAACTCATACGTCGCAGCCTTACTCCCCAACGTGGTGCTGTTTGGAAATGGAGCCTTCGGGAGGTCATCGGGGCTGGATGAGGTCGTGAGGGTGGGGCCCCCACGATGGGAGTGGGGCCCTTCTAAGAGGAGACGCCAGAGGGATCATGCTCCCTCTCTCTGCCATGCGAGGACACAGAGAGAAGGTGGCATCTGCAAGTCAGGACAAGAGTCCTCATCAGAAACCAGCCTGGTCAGCACGTTGATCTAGGGCTCCGAGTGGCAGAGCCGCGAGTCTCCAAGTGTCTGTCGTTTAAGCCCTGCGGGCTGTGGCACGTAGTTACGCCAGCACTACAACGCCAGCACGGGCCGACACCAGCTCCTTAGCTTCGGCGAACGCTGAACCTCTGAGTCTTAGAAAAAACACAGTGCGCGTTTATGTTGGGCCTGCTCAGAACAGACCGCCACGCCCCTTTTCTTTGGGGAAATTTCTCTTTAGTTCCGCGGCGCTGGGGGTACAGCTGAGCCGAATTCCGTTCCAATGAGAATCGATGGCACGTGAAGACACTTGGCACCGCGTTGGCCATAGAGAAGGCACTTGGAGAAAACGACAAATGCTCGGAGAGCTGTCCTTTCCTCTCCATGCCCCCTCCCCTGTCCCCAAGGGGCCTGGGGCCAGGAGGCACAGCCCGACCCTGCGCCCAGTGAGACCGGGGGCCGCCAGCCCAGCGAGCATGGGGTGGCGGAGGGTGGCGGAGGGGAAGAGCTTCGCGGCCTCGCTTCGCTCTGCATCCGGTTCGCCCTCCAGCGCTCCGCCTGGGCCTCCAGTTTCTCATCCTTCCCCAGAGGGAGAGCAAGAGATCTCCGAGGCTCCTTCCGGAGGCTCTGACCTCAACAGCTGGCGTCCTAGCGCGCTTGGCTGGGTGTCCACGTAGATGCGGGTGGAGGTGGCCTCAGGGACCATGGCAGGAGGGCTGGGGTGTGGGCGTCGCCTGCCCAGCTCACTTTGGGGAAGTGGTTTTCGTGAACATGCTCAGTGCAGAGGCCGAAGGAAGCCCAGGGCTTTGTGGCCAGGAGGCCGTGCCGCCAGACTCTCGATGGGATCGACCTGGCATCTGGCAAGAAGACCACATTAGGAGGTAATTTTTCTCTTGTTATAAATCCATTAGGAAATTAAAAAACTAGTCTGTGACTTTAAAATATGAAATGGAAATTTTCTTCTGAGCCCCAGGTAAATTTTTTTCCCTAGTAAATGCCAAAATCTAATGAATCTAAATCCCCTCATCAAGGATAATGTTTCCGGTGGCTCCTTAACCATTTCCTGACTAGTAGCTTGGATCATGTTTGCAGAAACATTCACATAAAATCTGACAGCGTTTGCCCTGGGCCGGAACTGACAGCTGAGCTCAAGAGTGCTAAGAAACACCTACTATGTGCCAGGACCCACTGGGTTTGACCGGGGCTGGGGAGGAGAGGGGAAGGAGTCAGCACGCTCAGATCCCACAGCTCACAGCTGGCCTGGGAGACAGACAGGAGAGAGGCAGGGCATAGTTTGACGAAGGTGCATGTCAACCAGGGCAAGTTAGTGTACAACCAAGACTAGTTAGCTTCTAACTAGGGAAGTTAGTGTACAACCAGGAGAAGTTAGTGTGCAGCCAGGGAACTTACTATAACCAAGGGGTCCAGCTGACTCTCGAAGTCCTGGCAGGATGAGGGACGACATAACTGTCACTATAACTCCTCATAGTACTTTATACAGTACTTTGTGGCACTCGTGGGTCTTTTATATCTGTTCAGAGTAGAGCCAGCTTTTTCTGGAAAGTGCCAGATCGGAAGTACTGTAGGTTTTGCAGGCTGTATCGTTCCTGTCACACCTATTCAGCTCTGCCAGTCTGGTGTGAAAGCAGCCACAGACAATATATAAATGAACGGATATGACTGTGTTCCAATAAAACTTTATTTACAAAGACAAGTAGCAGGCTGGATTCGGTCTGTTCGTAGCTCCACTGAAGGTTCATGCTGAGTGACTTTGGTATCATGTGACTCTTCTTGCTATAGCTGACTGAACCAGGGATAATGGTAATCTAAGCCAGCCAGCCCTTTGATTGGCCAAACTATTTCCGTGGAGAATTGAAATGATAGGGGGAGCCCATGAGGGCTGTTCTGCCTTGCTGCCCTGCGTCCCCAGGGCTTGACAGTGCCAGGCACCTTATAGATAGCTATGAGATGAGAACCAGACCAACTGACTTAGAGGCTAGCCCAGATGTGGTGGACATTAAAATTGCAAGATCATATGCACTCGTGGCAGATGGTAGAGAGAGAAGAGAGGACTAGAGAAGAGAGACACCACGTGGTCCAGGGTAAAAAGAGAGAGAGAGAGAGAGAGAGACAGAGAGAGAGAGACAGAGAGACAGAGACATAGGGAGATGCAGATAGAGACAGAGAGACAGACACAGAGAGACCTTGAGTCCTAATTACTTCCCAGCTCCATCCGAGTCCCACCGACCCTTTCTGAGCCCCTGAGCGGTTTCTGCTCCTGACTAAGATGCTGGTGTGATGAGGATGAGGCTTCGGGCCTCCTGGGCTCTGTCCCAGCTCTGAGTTTTCTACAAATCAACAGTTTTCAGCCATTTTATCTTTCTTTTCATCAGAGACCCTGTCAGAAACCCAGGCTTGTCCGTGATAGAAGGGGAAACGGGCTTTCCTGAGAGACTGTTCGCAGGTCCTGGGCGTTCCGTGTCTTCTGCAGATTTCCTAACACCTTTCATCTCACCCGGACTCCATCGCCCCATTTTTGGGGGGTTGTGCCTGCTGCCTGGAGAGCTCCTGGCATCAGAAAGCACCCCAGGCTGCAATGGCCTTGGTTCCATTAGCACCCATAAATGGAGCTCATTCCACTGGCTGCATGCACACGCGTGCACGCGCGCACACACACACATGCACGCACGCACACACCATTTCCTGTTTTCCTTCGCTGTCAAGTCTCCCCTTCACGCCACCAGCATCTTAAATGCAAGGCTTCTGCACAGTTCTGCAGCATTCAGGCACTGTTCCCAGTTCCTCCTCATTTCCTCCTATTGTTTGAAGGGAATGTGTCTGATGCCTGCGTATTTGTAACCGAGGAAATGGCTCTTAAGACGGCCTGTTTTCCAGGTTTATCGGGGAGCGGAAGGCGGTTTTTAAGTCTAATTCCTGGGGAGGAAGCAAGGAGGGCGGCAATCCTATGCTTTCTTCCGGATATTTTTAATGCATCGAACACACATTTGCAGAATGTGCACCATGCTCAGCCCTTTGCCAGGCACGGAGAAACGCTTGGGAGATGACAAAGGCACATGAGACCTGGACCCGGGTCTGGGGAAGCTGACAATGTGCTGGGAGAGGGGGTGGGAAAAACTGACATTTGTCAGACTCCTGCTGCGTGTGTGGCACTGTGCTGAGTCCCTTCTCCCTGCCACCCTGAGAGGTGGGTTCCATTTTATAGATGAAGAAGTTGGAAGCTCAGATAGGACATGACCCAGCTAATTAAGCGGAGAAGCCAATATTCGTGCTCAGGTCTGCCATGGCCAAGTCCCCAGGCCAGGCTGAGTTTGAGAATAAACAAAACTAGCCAAAGAAACATTCGCCCCACCCCGCCCCCGCCCTCGCCACCAGACAGGAGCTGCTGTGAGCCAGACAAAAGGATTCGGGGGGCGAAGACAGGGCTCCTGCACCAAGGAAGCCCCAAATGAGGTGGGGAAGTGGCCAGTTCTGTGTTGCAGGAGAAGCCTGGACTCGGAGTTGGCTGAGGATGCCCATCCCAACTAAGCGGCTGCAGAGAAGAAGGACCAGCTCAGGGCTCCATGAGGCTGACAAGAACCAGCCCTGCATCCGGGACTGTCCTTACTGGCCTGAAGGGGACCTTGACCCAGCACACACTGCTCCCTCTCCCCACCCCCTTACCGTTCCCTCACCTCCCCAGCCTAGCCTCATCCCGCTCCGTCCCCTCAGGCAGAGCCGGTGCTGTGTGGTGCGACGCTGGGTCTCTAGTGTCTGGAATGAGCTTATATGTGAATCTGTTTCCCAAGGAGCAGAAAATTGCTTATTTTACAATGTGATGGGGAGAGAGTTATCTTCCTCAAATTTATGGGCTCGGTCTTAATAATACACCCCAGTGGGAAAGGGAGATTGTTTTATGCCATCCTTCAGAACGCCGGCGGGCTCCGGGGGCCTCACCCGCTGCCGGGAAATGAAAAGGGAAGGACACGAGGGGCCGGATCCGAGCTCGGGCCGCAGCTCGGTTACCAGGAGGAGGCAGGAGAAGCCGTTCCCCTGGGCACCGCACGCTGGTCCCTCCAGCCCTGCACCCAAGCCCGCCTGGCCCGGGCCGTTTACGGAGCTGGGGTCCAGCTCGGGCTCCGAGACGAGCTCGCTGTGTGAGCTGGACAAAGCTCTCTCCTCTTGACCTCAGATTCCTGTGAGTCCAGCGAGGCCTGAGGCCGTTGGATGGCAGAGTGGCTGCATGTGGGAACCGCCAGGGAGCCGGAAAAACACGAAGAATGCACAGCCCCAGGCCCAGAGATTCCGGCTTCATTTGTGTGGGGTGGAACCTGGTTATCGGTGCTTTTACAAGTCTCCCCAGCAGATTGTAACGGCCGGCAGGGCAGAGAACCGCAGGGCTGAGTGGCTGCTGGATCCTCTTCCGTGTCTCACGTGGGATGTGGGGGCTTCGCCTCCGGAAGGAGAAACCAACCCATTTAAACATCAGAATTGTTTTCACCTCTGACCATCCTCTCTTTGTGGATCAACTCAGAGAATGTACGGGTCACTTTAACGAGATGTTGGCGAATGCTTCATATACAGAGGACCCGAGATGGAGGATCAGGGTAGCACGGGTCATACTGTCCTATACAGTAGCCACTGGCCACACGGGCCCGTTTAAGTTCATGAAAATTAAATAAAACATTCAGTTCCTCACTGTTCAATATCCCCGTGTAACTAGCAACAGCTGCATTGGACAGCGCGGGTATAGGATGTGCCCGTCATCACCGAAATTCTACTCAACGGCATCGATGCAGAGACTCGATTATAGCCCAACTTTGCCATTTCGTAGAAGGGGAAACTGAGGCCCACAGAGGCGACATGGCTTCCTCACGATCTCAGAGCAGAGTGTGGCTAGGCGCCTAGGGGCCTGGAATTCTGGGCTGGAACCCTCCGCGTGAGGAGGCCTGGGGAAAGAGCTTGGACTTTTGGCCCGAAGGTTTCCTGATCCACACACTTTGTCCTACTATCCGCCTCTGCCACTAAAACGTGATGCTCAATGTCTGATCCCCTCGGTCAGCACCTGGCACGTCCCGTGTGCTTAAATATTTGTTGACTGAATAAACCAAGGCCAGGGAGGTGGATGGAATTGTACGGGGAGCGGACAAGGGGCTGCGGGGGAAACCAGGGCAGAGAGAGCGAAAGGGTCAAGACGAGAGAGACCACTGGCGCCTATGCTGCCAAGAGGCTGAAGCAGAGACCACAGTGCAGGGGACATCGCGGGATAGTTGGCGGTATCGAGGCTGAGGTCTGGTGGGGCCGGGGCTATTGACTGCCTTTGGGCAGGCAGCGTTGGCCGAGATCCTGGGTCAGTGGCTGGCTGAGTCCCGTCCTTCAGGATCGTCTGTGCCAGAGTGTGTCCCAAAGGACTGGCCACCCTTGTCCTGGGCCCTCGTTCACAAAGGCCAGCACAGCCGCTGGCCACTGAAGGAAACCCGACCGTGCCGTTTATCCAGACAGTGGCCTCCCCTGTGGCTTTTTTCTCTGCTGAGTCTGGGGTCTTAGACAGGGGAGGGCTCAGCCTCCTCTCCAGCCCGGGCCTCCCCCAGGCAGGACCCTGGACTGGTGTTTGAGGAGTGAATCTGCCCTGCCACGGGGAGGAAAATGGATCTTCCTCTGCCATCCCCCGGCTCTCAGCCCTGAAGCATCTTTATAAAAGGCGCTGATGTTATCGAGTATGGATCAGAGCCAAGTCTGTTGTCTGGAGAGCTGCCCGCCGGAGCTGGGCTGCTCGAAGCAGCCCCGCCTCCCTGCACCCTCCTCCTCCAGGCTGGCCCCAGCCCTCTGCCGGAGCCCCAAGCCCCCTCTTCAGGCCGAAGGGGAATTTCAAACAGAAGGTGTTTTTAGGAGAGCACTGAGTGGTGTTTCAAAAGCATTTCCTTTTCTTCTCTTTTTTTTCAAATTCTCAGTGGAACATATGACAATTAGCGTATTTTTATTTATTTATTTATTTATTTATTTATTTTAGTATTCGAGGGTCTGACCTGGGGGCAATGAGAACGGTCACTTAAAATATCCTGCCCCAGTTGTCTGAAAGCGGTGTGCTAATACGATTGAATTATCGGCGCTAGCAGGGGTCCAGCTCCAAGGAGGAAGAGTGTGCGCTTCGCTGAGCTCTGCTCCGGCCCGCGAGCTCGGATGGGAGAAATAACCTTGGCAGGAAGGTGCTGTGGCCCCTGCTACCCGGATCAGAGGCTGCAGAGTGTCCGTAGGGGTGGGGTGGGGGGCAGGCATATTGTACTTTGTGCATCCTTGGGAAAACCACCCAAAGGGCTGGGTGCATGGACGGAGCGTCGGATTGCCTCCCCGTCTCCTCCCCTCCGCTGATGGCCTTGCGCTTCCTTCAATGAGAAAATTAAAGGGATTTAAGAGTCCATGTCTGTCCGGCTGAGGCCAGCCTCAGGCACCAGATCCCATCTTATCTCGCCTGCTCTAAAGACACCGTTCTAGCGATTTCCCCCTCTTCTCCCTGCATCTAGTTTTCTTTCCTCTACAGATTCACGCCCATCAATATCCGAACATGTGGTACTTTCTCCCTGTGACCCGAAGTCCTTCCGCGACCCCGCTGCCCCTCCATCTGCCACCGTCCCGCCCCTTCCCTTCACGGCGGAACTCTTGGGGAACATCGTCCTCGTCGTCACCAATTTCTCTCCGCCCAGCCTCTCCATTCTTCCCTCCCTGATTTGCTTTTTCTTTTTTCACATCTGTCACTAGTGTGCTATACATCGTACATGTTTCTCTGCTTATCACCTCCCCCCATCCCGAATTAATCTCCTCGAGGGCAGGGATTTGATCTGCTTTATTCACAGCTGTCACCTCAGTACCTAGGACAGTGCTGGTACAGAGCAGGGGCCAAATACATCATTTTTAATGAATGAACGGATGAATTCATAGAGGGCAGAACACTTCCACAAGCATCAGTGAGTTATTTCTCCAGATTTTCACCTCCCTTGACCCCTGAGGTTGTCTCTGCCCCGGCTCGTATTCCAGGCAAGGAGACAGAAACATAAGAGGTTGATTAACTTCCCCGAGGTCGCTGGGTCAGGGTGGTGGTGAGTCCAGCTCATGTCTCTGACTCCTGGTTCAGCATTCCGTCCTTTACCCCACACCTGCCTTTAGCAAAGGGCCTACTTCTGTCCCTACAGCCCTGATGGGTAGGACTTCCGGTCCACTAGCTTTGTAGATGGGCCCAGAACATGTGAGAAAGAAGCCAGGACTCAGGTAGCAGGTGACCTGCATTAACCCCACCGCCCAATGCCTTAGCACACCCCTCCCCCCAGGCCTGACCTTCCATTGCTTCCCAGGTCAGCAAAGCATCGATTGTGTGATGCATTGGTTAAGATATTACATTTAGGGGTGTAATTATTTCGAAGGCAATTAAGTATTCAATATTTCTTACTCGGCCTGCCAGTAGGAATTAATAGAAAACCTTTCAATCAGGGACAATTGCAAAACAGTTTCTGGCCCCAAAGATAATCAATATTACCCGGCAGAGCCTCTTCCATCTTCAGGAGGCTATTCATTTCTGGTACTTTAAAACCAGAGGGGAACATTCTGTGTCCGTCTTCATCAGAAGTCCCTGCCTACATTCCTTACGTACAGTCTTTAAAATGGCACAGAAATCTATATGGCTTTTTCTGACTATCCATCTCCACGTCATGTGCCAGGGCATTGGGAGTTGTCTGCAAACACCCTGCCCAGGGGGACGGTGAGTGACAGTTGTTATTAGGAACACAGGTCACTGAGCCTCCCAATCAGATCTTCTGGGGCCTGTGATGAGGACATGAGACCCTTCACCGTGCCTCTGGTGGTACATCCTGGAGGTCCCCAGAAGCCCACAGACCTGGAATCCTCGCCAGAGTACCTGTGGAGCCGCTGGTGACATTTTTCCTTCTCTCTGCTGTGAAGGCCCGGCCTCAGGGCTGGCCTCTGCCTCAATTTTCTTGATATCACAAGGACTGGTGTCCTGCCTGCCTGGCAAGGCCCTCTACATGGCATCCAGCTCTTGACAGGCCCCTCTCCAGGTTGGAGGCTGCGTATGTGGAACAAAGGTTTATTGTTGGATCCTGCCCTCCCTACCCCTCCCTTCCACTTTTATGTAATCGAGCCATTTTCTGCTCATAAGTCTGCAGGGATTATGAGGCAGACTCACAAATAATGACAATCCATGGAATGGGAAGATGTTTCATATGCTAATAGGGACAGCTGATCTCAGGCCTCCATTTGTACACAACAGGGTAAGGGAGACTATATATAGGGCAATCGGGTCGTAGGGGACAATGCAGAGAATGTCTCGGCTTCTTGGTTACGGAAGCAATGCAACTTCTACACTTCTAGGCTTTATTATCCGTGACGCTGTGACCGTCTCATACCGTGGTTTCCTCTATAATGCTGGCTGTACAGGCTGCTGTCCTAGAGATGCTGTGGGAGTCACGCATCTGAAAGACCCCGAGGGACCTAGGAGCCTTGAGGGTTTGGAGTCGGGGTGGGTGGCGAGGCCGAGCCTGTGGTTAGGTGGGCGTGAGGGTGCCGGAGAAATCCGAGCCCATCGGAGCACTCCTATTTTGCCTTTGTGAAAACATGGACTCTGGAGGGGTGAAGCTTAGCTGGCCCGGCACAGAAAGCGTTTGCAAAACACCCTATTTCAGTAGAATCCAATGGTGTGATATTTAATCTCTGAAAGAGAACAAGAATTTAGGAAGCTATAGAGCTCAGTGAGGAAACACCGATTTCTAATTATAGGCCAGCGTGCCTGCAACTCCAGCCTGCTCTTCCCCGCATGTCCCCCTCCCTCCCTCCCTCCTTAATTCTCTGTTTTCAATCCTGCCAAAGAGCTGAGCTCCTCCCCTCCCTGACACGGAGCCAAACCTTATAAAACAGAGTCCCACCCACGCGTGGTACAGTTGGGGGAAGTAAGTGGCAGAGAGAGAGGCGACTGCTTCATGGTCATCAAGTCAGGAAATGGCAGAGCCAGGATACAAACCCGGGGGTGTGTGACTTCACGTGCCTTCCACAGCGGGGACTCCCAGGGGCTTTGGGGTGAACTCCACGTGATGTCCCTTGAGTGCTTTGAGCATCCCGTGTTCCATTTACCAACATTTAACGACCATTCGGGAGACGTTAGGCGGCTGCCTCAGGAGGTGTGGCTCATCTGAGTAGCACACATGAGAACAAATTTCCTCATTTTGTGATCTGTTTTCTTCCCCGTGGTCCCCACACTGACGCTTCCTGAGCTTCTGGTCTGAGATCTTCCCCCTTTGTTTATTGGAAAAAGAAACGGGAGGTGATGGCTGCGGTTCCGTGGTTGCGTTGTCAATTAAACACACTCCGGTGACTGTGTGTTAACAAGTCCGGCGCAGCACCGTCCCTGTGGGAGGAGAGGTGATGGGTACTACGCCTCTGGTGGGAGTGGCCATGCCAGTGGGGCCCTATGGTGTGGGATTCTGTTGTCCTGCTGGGCTGTGGCACGATCTCGGAGGCTGAATGGACAGACCACTCCACGTGTGGCTTCCCCTCCTGGTGAGGCTCTTTGCAGGGCTGCTGGCCGCCATGGACGCTTGGGCCTCTGGGGCCTACCAGATGCCATTTGTCTCTGTTCCCGATCCCCAAAGCCCACTTTATGGCAGCCTCTTGCGTTGACTAGGCAGCAGCTACTCGTCTATCCGTCCACACTTCTGTGCACCCATCCATCCCACCGGCACGTTTTCTATCTTCGTCCCCAGGATAAGGGCAGACTCTTCTGCATCGATTTAAGGTCATTTTGCTCGAGGTAATAGAAGGCCTCAACTCCAACTGGTTTAAACCATAAGGAAGTTCATTATCTCGCAATCTGGAAGCCCAGAGCGGAGTGTGGGATGCCAATGCTCTGACCTCGTTTCTCCCCAATGCCATTGGCTCCGCCCAATCTCACACGTTGGCTTCATCCTCAGGCTGGAGGACCGATGGCTGCAGTCTCTCTGGACGTCAGGGCCAGACACAGACACGACACTGTGCCGAGGAAGAAGAG
>NW_006436291.1:5745157-5748857 GCF_000325575.1 Pteropus alecto
GACAGCCTTTGGCTGTAGATTTTCTCATGCCTAGAAGAAGCCGTGCGCCAATCATGAAGAATGAATTTAGACCCAACGGGCTGTCTCAGTCACTGGCTTACAAATCAAGCCGAGGTGACGGAAAAAGACAAACAACCATCTTCAGCCAATCTCTGGAGGCCGAGCCACCGGTCAGCCGAGCACGATCCTTGTAATGCGCCCCTGCTCAGTGGACGGCACTGTGCCTCCTCTCCCCAGAGCCGGGCATCACGAGGTCAGCCATTAAAGGACAAAATCCAAACTGTCCGCTCACCTGGCAGCTCTCCCTCCCCACCCCCCCGCCCGCATCCACACCCTGTCCCAGAATTGGCCTCCCTAAGCCTTTCAAACAATTTTCTCACTTGTTACCTTGCGTTTGCTTTTCTTTTTGCCCAGGAAAGAGGACAATCGGCATAATGGCTCCCTTATGCGATACTAGAGAATGAGGTACCAGAGCTGCCCGCGAGCCGCCCTCTCTGCCCTGGCTCCCAGTGCCACGACGAGTGGCCTCAGGCCTGGCCCAGCCTGCCTCCTCTGCCCCCGATGTGGTGCAGGGGGGAGATCACGTGCACCCTGATGTCAGAAGACCTTGGCTCAAGCCACAGCTCGGACTCCTATGAGCTGCCCGAGCAAGGGAATCGCCCAACGCCTCTGGGCCCATGTTCTCATCGAGGAAATGGGGACAATGACCCCACATCTCAGAATCAAGTGAGGTAAGACCCCTGAAAGGTGCTCCGTACCCTGGGGAGGGCTATGCAAATTTGGGGGTGGGGGGAGGGGATGGGAGGGACCAAAGCTTTCGAACCCCAGTGTCAAGGTGAAGCAAGTGATGAGAATTGTGTCCATCTTACCCTGCTTCCCTTCCTCAGTTCCCCACCCCTCTCCCAAAGGCTTATCACGGAGGTCTTCTGAAAATTAAGTTGAGAGGAAATGTCTGGAGTCAGCTCCCCTGGAGGAAAAGGGCGAGATGGGGACCTTTTGGGGCATAATTTGCCACTTGGCCCCAGCACTGTGGGCGGCTCCCACCTCTCCCCTGAGACTCTATCTACTGTGTAAGAGGAAGGTGCGAAAGGAAGCGTGTTTTTGTGTAGCCTTTCAGCAAGCTTTGCGGAGCACCCGCAGCCTGCCGGAACTGGCGCTAAGTGCTGGCAGAGGGGTAATGGAGAGGTCCAGTGGTGGCGAGGCACGTTGTCTGTGGGTTTGGACAGATGGACTGTCCCTTGGCACCTGACTGAGTAAATAAGCCACTAATCTCTCTGAGCCTCAGTGAAATAATAAATAGTACGTATTTCAGAGGGTGAGTACCAGGATTAGATCAGATACAGTATATGCATAAAGCACGTCTATAGTCAGGAAAAGATACACAACGATGCTGCTGTTGCTTCTGCTGGTGACGATGGTGATGCTGATGATAGTGACGATGGTGATGATGATGATAGTGGTGGTGATGATGGTGATGATGGTGGTGATGCTGATGGTGGTGATGATGGTGGCGAAGATGGTGATGATGGTGATGGTGATGATGACAAATTTTCTCCCCTTGGGGAAATTACAACTCACCATAGAAGCACAGTTTGGGGACCTGAGTTTCACTGGGGGACTAGGTAGGAGGCTTCTGGAAGGGGTAACTCTTGAGTTGTGTGAAGTAGGGAAGGGAGTCACCAGGTTATCAGTCTGGATGGGCTGGGCCTTCGCTACAGTAACTACAACCCTGAAATCTCAGGGGCTTGACACATATGATTTATTTCCTGTTCATGCCCAGGCCAGGTATATTGAGAGACTTGACATTCAAATGTCCCCTTCGCAGTGACTCAGCGATGGAGGCTGCTTTGGCCTTGGGGTTCCACCATCTCACCAGACAGCACGTGGGGGAACTTCTGCCCGCTTTTCTGTCCTTCAGCCTGAAATGACAGACGTCATCTTACTGTCGGTCCATTGGTCAGAACTCATCACGTGGCCCCACCTAACTGCAAGGTGGGCTGGGAATGCAGGGGAGCATGGCATTCAGTGAGCAATGGCTGTGTCTGCCACGCAGAGGGTGGGGCTGGGGAGTGCCACCCAGTCTGAGGGAGCAACATATTTGAAGGCCCAGGGACCGGAAGGAGAAGGGTGTTTGGGGAACCACGAACAGCTCAGGATTCCTGCAGTAATGAGAGCAAAGGAGGTGAGGGTGGGGGCCGGATGCTGGCGAGGACCAGGCAGTGGGCGGCGCTAGAGAGCTCTGGTGACAGAGGATTGGCAGGTGTGGCTGGAGGCAAGGAGACCCATCAGAGGCTGTTGCAGGGATCTGCTCAGGGCCTGGACCTGAGCTGGGGCCATGGCAGTGGAGCCAGAGAGGAGAGGACAGGTCCTTGAATTGCCAGCCAGTGGAATGAAGAGACTGGCCAGAAGTCAGAAAAATCCCCAGCCTCTTCGCTGGCCAGAAGTCAGGGCAATCCCCAGCCTCTTTGCTCGGGTGACTGACCTTCCTTGAGACAGGATCAGGGAGGCTGGGGCAGCTTTGGGGGAAAAGGAGAAGCTCAGTGTCTCATCTGCCCAGGAGGCAGCAGGATGCAACAACATTCCTAGGCTTGGGAGAGAGATTTGGGCTTGAGAGTCATCAGTCCATGGAACACAGCTGTCCTGCCCACCTCCCCCGGCCCCATGACAAGCAGCACCTGTCAGCCACCGTCTTCCTGAAAAGCCCTGCTGGGCTCAGCTTGGAGGAGACACGGAAACCAGCCAGTCCTGAAAAGACAAAGGGGAGGCCGACGGATTAAAAAGGCGGTATGTGTTATCTCAGCAACTGAAGTTCTGAAGCTGGTGATCAACTTCCGGTCTGAACGCGGGCAATCCTGGCTGGGCCGGGAGCGGGTCGGGGACAAAAGTCCAGGAGCGAAGGATGGCAAGCAGAGTACACTTCGGAGGAGGGCGGGGCTCATCACATCTGGTATCGGAGCCTTGCAACTGTTGAGGTCATTGAAACATGATCAACCCCCTGATCCCATTCAGTCTTTGTGATTCGGAATCCGGTATTTTGTGAAGGGCTCCCTTCTGACACTAGCTCTCCTCCTTCCTCCTTGACCCACGTAAGCATCATAAAAAGCCTTGTGTATTATGACATGGTAGAAGGAGTTTTCGGTGGCCCGAAGTCCTCTGCATTTTCATTTTCTCTCGGTTGCCCTCTGGCTTTTCAAAGGCTCCTTTCAAGTCAACAGAGACCCACAGGTCGGCCCCCAGGGAGGAGCCCTGAATGCATTTCCTTTTGAGGCAAATATCCGAGGAATTGAATTGGAGGTCCGTAGAAGACAATCAGAGGCAGGCTTTTTGCAAATCCATCAATACTTGCATTTGATTCCAGCCATTTCACAGATGGGTAAATGGAGGTGCAGGGGAGGTTAGGTCATCTGTCTGGTTCACCCAGCAGAACCACTTCAGGGTGAAAATAGGAACCGGAAGTCGGGCTCTGGCTGCGTAAGCCAGGGCTGCCCGGCTCTCTGCAGAGAGAAGCCCCACTAGAAAAACAGAGGCGGGAGCTAGCCTGGAATGATCCTGCGGGCTTGGGAAATACAGCCACACTCGTCCGAGCCTCTCTCCCCCATGAAGGCCTGAGCGCCTTTTATTAAACAGAGAACTATTCAACAATAACTATTTCTCACACACGGCCAGGGGAGTTAGCACAACTGGCTCTTGCCCAGCTTGG
>NW_006436291.1:5748885-5756920 GCF_000325575.1 Pteropus alecto
TTAGCCAAGGTGCAGAAAACCTTATGTTCTGTGGTTTTGGTGTGTTGATTTTTTTAAACACGGGGCTGGAAAACAACAAGGACTGAAAAACACCCGCAGACACCAGCACTCTTGTGGGTCCTCAATCTTGGGGTGCAGGGAACCTGTGGGTGAAAGGGTGATGGGTGAACATTGCAAGAGTTCATCCGCGGGGTCCGAGGCAGAGCTGTCTCGGCTGCAGTTTCTTTACCCACAAAATGGGTGGAATTATGCTCACTCTCCCCCGGTGGCTGTGTGGTTGAGATTCGCTAAGTGAAGAAGGCTTAGCAGGGAGAGTGTCAGCCTTGGTTTGAATCTGCCCAGTTAGTTAGGACTTCTTAGCTCGAGTCTTTGGGGAAGACCCTTGCTCTTCCTGAGCCCACTGCTTCATTTATAAAACGGTGCATTAATATCTCCCGTACGGATCTCTAAGAGATAGGTACAGGGCCCAAAGGACTGGACAACCACAACGGTGTTTGTAAATCGTAAGGCCCTAGAGATCCCTGAGGTGCGATTGTTTTGGGGCTGTTGTTACTGCAGCGTTTTGCCTGGGGCAGGTCCTGGCTGAGGTCTATGAGCCGCTTGTGGGACCTCGTTTATTTGTTTTAAGCTTTTAGCGAGCCTGGGGACAGCGCTTTGGTTGGGGCTTAACAGAAAAGGACTGGTTCCGTTGGTCCCTTCACATAATTAATATTCCAGATAAGAATTATGCAGTCATTTCTATGAATATTTGATTCCTCGACTCTTCAAATATCAGCTACGCTCTTGGGCTGAAATGAAAGAGGAAATAATTGTTTTTACAATGACCCCACTGGGGAGGCAGCTGGAGGCGCTGATCACAGCTGAAGTAATGACTCTGTGTGGTGACACCATGTATGATACAGAGAGAGAGAAGTTCTGCTCAGTTCCTTATGAGGCAAACATCCAAGGAATTGAATTCTGAGCCCTGAACCCCTGTGAGGCAGGAGGGAAACCCTTTGCACAGGCTGGTTTCAGGTGAGCCCCTGAGAAGAAGCTTGGTGCTTGACACCGGAGAAGCACAGAGGCCCAGTGTCGGGGGAAGGTCAATGGTGGGGGAATAGCGGTGAGTGGGGATGAGGGCAACTCAAAAGACTTCATCTCCAGTGCAACCCAGGTGGGTATTTGTGGAAAGAAGGTCAGGATCAGGACTCAGGATGAATAGGTCCCTCTTCATCTTGGCTCTGGAAAGGGGGACCTCAGGCAGGCATGCACTGCAGAGCCCAGAGGCCTCTTGGTCCAGAAGATGTCCCTCTTCCGGGCTTCTCAGGGCCCAGACTCCTTTCTCTGAGAGTCCTCCCTCCCCTGGGGCCAGCCAGAGGCCGGAGACATCACCTCTACCGTGATATGGCCCGGCCTGGGCCACACAATAAAAGGCGTAAACAAGAAATGACAAATGGTCCTGGGGACTGTAATCGCAATATTGTCACTTGAAAATGCTCAGAGTCCTTGTTGGCATGTGCTGCTGGTGCGTAAGTATGCAGATCAGGATCGAGATGACTGGTGGCTTCTCAAGCTCCAGGAGGAGCCCCCAGACTGAGTGCTCCCGCCCTTTCAGTGCTGACAGGCGGGGGAGGGACTCTCAGGAGCATCTGGTTCTTTTCTGGGTTGGAGGGGTCTCCCGAACGGAGCACGGACTCCAGGGGCAGGGGCCCCCCACACCCTGCCCCATCTCCTGCTCTATTTGCAAAGCTGTGTGCCTTTGGCTGATTACACGAGCCTCGGTTTTCTCAACTGTAAAATGGGGCAGTGTCTTCTTAGCCCTGCCCAGGCCCTCACAGGTCAGCTTAGCTGAAGAGCCCAGAAACCACTGGCACAGAGGTACAGGGGTGGTGGCCTGTGGACACCTCTCCTCCTGTATTCTGACTGGGTTGGTTCCCACTGTACTGTGTGACTCTTTTTCTGACGTACTTGCCAATTACAGACTTTAAAAAAATAAATTGGGCTATTTCGCAGTAAAAGTCATATTTCTGGCTTCCATGCCCCATCTGACAAGAGCCGACACCTTCCCAGCTGTCCTCTTGGACATGCGTGCTCCACAGAGCCTCAGACCCCGCGGTTCCCCACTGGCTTCCGCTGGTCCCCTTCATCAGTGTCTTGGCCTGAGGGAATGTACGAAGCCCCCAGAAGAGCACCGGAAGTAAGGTCAGTGTGGGATAAACATCCTCTTCCTCTGTCTCTGTAGCACTGAGGCCGGCAGAGCACCCTGTGCCCCTGGGGAGGGAATGGTCCTTCCCACTCCCCTCCACGTGGCCTCAGTACATGTGGTTAGAGGCTGGGGTGGGTTTGGCGTTTAGGCCTCTGATAGGTGCCTAGAGGTCAGGAGGCCCAACCATTGACCAGAAGGTCCCACAGCTTGATTCTGGATGGATGGATCAGCCGTGAAGCCAGCTCACTCTGGGTTCCACCATTGCAGTCCATGGGCTTAAGCCCCCGAGTCGTGCCTTGGCTGAGTACCCCCACATCAACCTCCCCAAGTGCTCCGGCTGCCTCGGACAATGAAGCCATCTTAGCCTTGGGGAGGAGAGGAGGAAAAAGGTTCTTGCTGGACATTCCCAGAACTGTGAAGCAGGTCTGGGTTGGACCCAGCAGCAAAGCTGGACGAGGAAGGAGAACAAATCACCAAGAGTTGCCTGGAGCCTCCGCATGTAGGTGCGTCATTCCCACCATGCTCCCGAGAGCCTTTTTGTAACAACTGACTGCATTAAACGCTCAACCAGGAAAATGAAACTTATTTCCAAGGCTCAGGTATTCCACATGTAGGGCAGGCGATGCTGCTCTAAATTTCCCATCTGCAGCGCATTTTTGCTGCTGGGTGGGTTGCAGATCTTTTGACAGAAGCCAGTGAAAACACTACCAGCTGTAAACTTTATCTTATTGGTGAAATGTCTATTATGCAGCTAAAAACATCTAGTTAATAGGCCCTGCCCTTCAACGGCTGGCAGCAACGAGTCTTAGGTGGTGAAAATAATGACATTAAGTCTCTTCCGCCAAAGAGATGATGTTCTTTGTACAGCTAATTACTGGCCACACATTCTGTCCTGGCCTCAGACACTGCAGAATAAAGCGAGGCACCAGTCCGATGGGGCTGCCATTGCTAAAATCACTTGGGTCTTTGTCTGACTTTTTCTGGAGGTTTCTGCCTATGCCTTTAGAATCCCCAATCTTCATTGGTGGGGAAGACATTTGATTTCTAGGAAATAGCGGAAATCTTTTAGGCTAAGTCTGGTGGACGAGTCGCTAGTCAAGCCAGGAGATTCCATCCTGGTCATTAACCGGACATGTACTAGGTATGTCGACCGTGCAAGGCTCTGAGCTAGGGGATGGGGAGGCAGCGACTCACATGACCACATTCCTGCCCTCTGAGGGCTGAGGGTCCTTTGGACTTCTCAGGAGGGGACTCCAAAGTAGAGTTCTACGACCTCCATGCCGTGACCGCATGTCTGGAGTCAAGGATGGCTCCCGGGGACCCGTTAGGGCAGACAGCACTCGTGTGGACGCACAAACATGGATGTTTATTTAAAGCAGGCCTCATTCCGTTCTTCACTGAAGTTTCGATGCAGAGCTGGAGTCTGTAACCTTAAGAACCACCGTTTGTTAGTTTCCTAAATCTGGCAAAGGCTTTGTACCTGGGCTAGGAAATTTTCACGAGAACCTAAATCTCAAGTCAATTTGTGATGAATTAGCATACCAAAATTAGCTTAAAGTGCACTTAGTGGATGCGTTACTGCACAAGGAATCTGTCTATCCAGAGTATTTCTAAATTTATGAAATTGAAATGCACTTCAGGTTGCCGAGAAATCTAAATTTGTCAAAGTCACAGGGCTGGAGGCAGGTCGGTGGCAGAGATATGAAGTCGGGTCCACTGAAATGAATTGGAGAGCTTGTGCAATGAACCCCAGGGCCTCCCTTGCACCCAGGTACAGCCCTTCCCAGCAAAGGGAGCTCCGACTTCAGCAACCCTCCCCCCCCACCCCCGCCCCCACGCTGTCCCCTTGGAAACAATCTTAAATGTGGGAATAAGGTGCAGGTGCATTGAAACCTCATCTCAACCTCTGCAGAAGTATTAACTGAAAAATAACTCATTAAGTGATAACTAAGTCCTCTGGCGTCTCAAACGATTTGTCCTCTGGGCGCACTGCATTCTGACGGGAGGCCCTTGGAAGTCCCCAAATGCTCCAGCTCACTGCTCTACCGGGAAAGTGACCAAAGGCAAGGCTGAGGCCTGTCGACCAGGGGCCTATAAAGAATGGTGCCCGAGGCCCGGCCTTGCCTCCTTTCCTCCTAAGCTGTCTGCTGTCCTCACTTTCAAATTATCGGAAGCGTTCCCGGAGCTGGGGTTCCCATCCCTTAACCCCCTTACAATGGACTTCCTATAGTAATTCCTCCTGAATCCACAGCTCTATAAAATGCCAGCACTGCGGCTTTCTAAGATCCTGCCACCTCCAGTCGGAGAAACTGACGGCCAGAGCGGGGCTCATGGTCTCACGGGCCGCTGGGGGCAGGAGCTGAACCCAGTCTTCCGAGCCTCGGTATTTCCCGAGCACCTGGCACATACGCGACACGGTGACACCAGCTGCATTCATCCCTTTTCTTTGTTCTCATTTTATTTTCCTTTCAGGTTTGCCACCGGCTAGAATTCACGGGCATTAGTGGCCACTAATGGTGGAGGCGTGGCCTTGGCCCTTTTCCTGTGTTGCTTGGTTTCTGAGCCTTAGTCTTTTCGCCTGAAAAATGGGATAAGTAGCATTGGCTCAGAAGGCTGTTGCGCGGGTCAAAAGATGTAGCATGGAAAGGTGTTTCGCAGAGTGCTTGTCATGTGATGACTCTGTAGGTCGTCATCCTTAGCAGGTGGTGAAGACTTGGTCATCTTAATGGCTCCAACATTCACTCCAGTGTGTGGCACGGAGTGGGTGTTTGGGGACTACCTACTGGATAAATGGATAAATGCGTGAATGGATGTGATTTGGGGATCATGACGGGTCTCTTGTCTTCCAGTTTTCTGAGGTCCTTGCTCTGTCTCTTATAGAATCTTTATTCAAGTAATACTTGTTCATCGACTCAATTAATCAGTTAAAAACAGTTATTATGTCACTGTTATGTGCAAAACTATTATCAATAATGTTGGTTACTATTAAGAGCTAAGATTTCTGAGCTCTTTCTATATTCCAAGAATTGTGCTTAGTATTTGTCAAAGATTTTGTCATTACTCTTCACAGTAGCCCACTGAGGGAATGTATCAGTCAGCCAGTGCCACGATAATGTTGTGTAACAAAACTCTGAAATTCGGTGGCTTACAAACATTTCCCCCGCTTGCTCTTGTGTCCGTAGGTCAGCCGGGGCAGCGTTGAGTCTAACTGTAGGTGGGGTGACTTGGCTCCAGGCTGCTAGTTGAGTTCAGGTCAGGTCCACATGTGTTCATTCTGGAGCCTTGCTGGAAGAGGCAGCGGCTTCTCGAGACAGGTTCTTGTCACGGTGGACCACCAGAGCCCAGGAGAGCAAGCCCAGCCCTGCAACACATTTCAAGCCTCTGATTTAGTCACATCCCCTCAAATCTCATGGTCTAAAGCGTGTCAAAAGGCCAAGTCCAAAGTCAAGAAATGGGGGAGTATATCCTATGCACTCTGAGGACTCAGAAGAGTGATTCCCCCATGGGATTGATAACTCCATCTACCGCTGGTAGGTTCTATTATAAGCTCCAAGTGACACACAGAAATAAAGGAGTGACTTACCCAAGGTCACTCAATTAGCTAGTAGGTGTGGGAAGTAGGGTTTGAATCCAGGCAATTTAACTCCAGAATTATGGAGGCCTAAGAGCGTGCATATAGGGAGGAGATATTTGTTTTCTCGAATAATCTGCATTTTTTCAGCCCTTAGCTGCCAATGTCATGTTGGCACTAACCTCTCTCACAGTCACACACCCATCTGTCCATCCATCCGCTCATTCGTACACGTCTGGCGTCTGGGTGTTCCATCGACTCTCCAGATTAACAGGCTCGAGAGTAATTCTTGGGCAATTTTTTTGAAATTAATATTATGGGGAGGGGGCGGATCGCCCTCGAGTTAATCTCAGGCACGTGTATAAATACCTTGGAGAAGTCCCTGGTAGAATTCGTATCAAAGCTGCACCGCGGTTTTACTTAAAAACAATGTGCTCCATGTCGACCATGACTTCTGACACCTGAATTTGAAAGTGATCTGGATGGGCCTAGCGCCATCGCCATAACGGAGTCATGTGTTTACTTGGAGGGAGGAGGGGAAAGACGGGTACCGTGGTTGAGGGACGATGTTCCACACTCCCTTACAGGAGGGGACTTTCTCCTCGGCGTTTCCCTAGAACCTTCCCCGTGTTTGCTTAAACCCGACGCACACGGTCTGACAGCTGCCTGGCCCTGGGCCTTCCTCGCAGACGCATGTACAACCAAGCCCTTCAACAGCGCCCTGCTCTGTGTCCCCGATGCAATTAATTGAGTATATAAACCGCTGAAAGGAAGGCTTTTCTTGGGAGCTAATAAATAAGCCCCAAAGCCACAGCGTGTGTAAGACCTTGAAAAATGGCATCATCATCTATGGGGAATTATGAACCCTGCAAAAAGCGGCCCATTGTATTTTCAGAAAAAGGTTTTTGTTTAAAAAAATAATAATGAAAAAAAAAATCACCATGCGGAGTCTATGTGGAAAAAGCAATCCGGTCTGAGATTCAAAGGCTAGTCTCTCTGCTGCATTAATCTTTCTCTGTCGATTTTATGTAAGAGGTATTATTTGCAGCCAAACAAGATACGGTTTTGAAGAATTCCCCTTTCATGCCATCTCCCCATCTGCATTTGTAATCCTCCGAGTGTGACCTCTGCATTAATTTCCATGGATGCTGAGCAGAAGTCGACAACCTCTGGGCAGGTTAGCATCTCTGGGGGATGAGATAAAGCCTCAAGCAAAAAAGATCAGGTTGTTAGAGGGTAAAGGAGCAAGGGACCCCTCAGGAAGCACCCTCGGCCACGTGGAGCACTCTGTGTTTAGTAAGCACTTTCCACTCCACTTCAGGCCGCTTTAAGTACGAGAGTGCTGGACATGACAGGCAAAAGGCTGTGTGACGGCAGACAAGGATTCTTCGCTGCCCCTTGATCTTTTTTCCCTGAGAGGCTGGGCTTCGTGTTCTAAGCGCCGCTTGAATCGAGTCTTCCAGAATTCAAAGTGTCTTTTCTTTAACTAATGGCGTCTTCAGTCCAGAATGCGGGCAGTGGACCACGGGTGCCTCTTCCGTGACCTCGTGCAGCCCAGGTGGTTTCCTGGAGCGGCCGCCTCCAGGCCACTGCGGCAGGCAGCGGCGCTCGTCCCGCCGAGCCCGGCCTCCTGGTGAAAGCAAACACGCTGGGCCCGAGAGCCCGGAGAGGCTCCGCGGGACGCAGAAATACAACAGAGGGCGCAGAAGCCACCAGCGCCGTGGCCTTGAATGGCGATGTATGTGGGCCGGCTGCAGACCGCCAAGTTCGTTAAAAATGTCTCTGGCAGGGTGTCACCGGCAGACTTTCGGGGTCTCGGTTTGCTTTCTTTTTGGAGCCACCGCATCTCGCCAACGGTGTTTACTTGAGAGGGGAGGGGGCGGGGGCCAAACCCACCGCTCGGCGCACACGCCTTGATCTCACATTCCAGACCCGAGCCGATGTGTGTCAGCGCGACGTGGGGCGGGGGGGAGGGGTCTCTTCGGATGTTTCATTCGCCGTCTGCACGTCACTCCCAAACTTTTCCTCCCTGCGCTCGGGGAGTCAGGTTGACGCGCCCTGGATGCGGGGCTGGAGGCGCAGGGCTGGGCGCGCTCCCGCGGAGCCAGAGCCGCAGAGGCTCCCGGGCTGGACTCTGGTTTCTCAGGTACAAGTTGGGTGCCAGGCGCGGGGGTGGGGGCGGCGAGGAGCGGCGGGTGCCTGGTCCCGGGCTCGGGGCTCCGGCGCCCCTTTGCTTTCCCGCCGGGCGGCGGCGGCGGCGGCCGGGGCTGGGCGTAGGG
>NW_006436291.1:5757295-5757676 GCF_000325575.1 Pteropus alecto
GGTGGCGCTGCGGACAGCTGGAGGCCTGCGGGGGGCGCATGCCGCGGGGCATGCACGGGCCGGCGGTCCAGAAGAACGGTCCCGGAGTCAGCGCCCCCGCGCCTCCCGGCTCGGGAAGGTGCAGGCGGAGGACGGAAGAACAGACAGCCCGATGCTTTGGCTGTGTGAGCGCGCGGAGGGCGGCGGGGGCGGTGGTGCTGCAGGCATTTCCCCAGCCGTGCGCTCAGCCTCCCCGCGCACTTCGGGGAAGTTTCCAGGAGCGGCCCGAGGCAGGTAGGTGAGCACGCGTCACTCTCTCCCCGACTCCAGCTCGGAGCCACCTCCGGACCCCCGGCTCCAGTCTCGCGGCCGCTCCGGACTGAGGAGGTTGCGGGGTGGGGG
>NW_006436291.1:5757959-5762594 GCF_000325575.1 Pteropus alecto
GGAGCGGGGGGCGACGGTGGCGATCGTGATGGAGCGCGAGTCTGTGGGGTTGCGTAAATGCGTGGAGAGAATGCGGTGGCTGTGGGAGGATGTGGGGGGGGGCGCGTCGTGGCGCAATGGACCCCCTTGGAGGCCCCTGGGAGCCGCCTGGGATCGTGGGATGGAGGCGTCCGGGCCCAGGGAACCTCGCCTTTGGGGGAATGAATGAAGAGCCGTGGAAGCGCCTTCCGACTGCTCCGTGCGAACGGATTGGCCGGCGTGCGCGCGCGTGTGTGCGTGTGTGTGTTTAGGATTCGGAGCCGCCTGGGTCCTGGGCGCGGCTGCTTGACCGCCCCGTCGCGGTCCGGGTGCCCAGTTGCCCTCCCTCCCTGCACGCTGGAGCAGCGGGTGTAGACGCTGAAGGCTGGAGGCTCCTTTACGTAAACAGCTGCTTGCGGCTGAACGTCCGCGCCTCGCGTGGGGCGGTTCGAGGAGGAGGCGGCAAGGCTGAGACCTGCTCCTCATGCCCCTGTCTTCCCGTCCCCGGAACCCTTCGCTGTATTCACGTTGGGTGAGTTGATGGCACAGAGTGTTCGGGAATGAAGTTGTATCTCCAGGAAGCCCCAGGATGCCCCGAGACTGCTTGGGGCGCAGAATTCAGTGAGGCCGAGCAGGGGGCTCGCTCTGGTTCTGGGATCCCTGGCTGCGCTCCCGCTGCTCATTATCATCTGCGGTTCCCATGAGGCCAGCCACCCGGCGTTGGAGCAGAAAGGTAGGCTGGCGGCATCTGCACCCCGCGAGGGTCCAAGGAGGAAACCGAGGCTTGGAGCTTTGCGGGGAGTTTCTCTAAGACCCTCCCACGCATTCTCCGTCCCCAGTTTTTCTACCCCCCTCCCCCTGCAACGTTGCAAAATCAGGAACCCTTCCTTCCAGAGCATGACACTTACTAATTTTTACAAACTGTGTGTTGAATCAGGATGTCTCGATGAATACCCACTACAGATCATATATGGTTTTGTTTAAGAGCATGGGAATAATAATGCTTTTTAATTAGGTAGTTTTTTATCAAATAAGTTTTTCTCTCCAATACTAAAGATAGGCAGGAAAATGTTCTTGCCTCCTGCTGCATGGAGAGACAGAGCCAGCAGGGAAGCGGCCTGCCCTGGGCTCCCTGTTAGTGCTCAGCTGTGCCGGAATGGGTCTGCAGGTCAGGCCTGCCCACCAAGGTCCAGCTCCCCAGGAGAACCACCTTGGGGGCCTTCTGAAGGAAATCGGCCATGTCTTTTTGTCTTTTCTCTCTGGGCCATGCAGGACTGCAGTAAGCTGGCTTGTGGGTGAAGCAAGCCAAGTTAATTCATCCAAGATATGGGGTGGGGGTGGGTGGGGGGGCACGTCTGCCCACAGTGGATCCCACGCGTGCCTTGCTTTTCTTTGGCCATCAGAGCTTGTGAGGTCTGAGCCACCGCTGCCCTGGCCTGGGGAGTTGACGCCTTTGGTTTTCCACATGCCTGAAAGAGAGAAGACGAATCCCTGCATCTGGAGCAGGCGATGTTTGCAGGAAAGGTTGGGAAGGAGACTCTGCTTATTTGGTGTTTAGAGAAAAGCAGAGAAGAGACTCTAAGATACCGGCTGAGCCACAAGAGTCCCAGGGCCTTTGAACCTGCACTAGCAGAAGCTTTGGAGAAGTGCTGGGTTCTGATTAGATTGTGGTTGTCCAGGGCCATCAAGGTCCTAGCTGAAAGCTGCCCTTGCTAGTGCAAGGGATGGGGAGAGGAGGTTGGGGCTGCCCTGAACAGGAGAGCCCGCGCTCTACCTGTAGGAAGCAGCTTTGACTGAGCTCCAGCCAGTTGGGGAAAACCAGACTTGCTAGGGTTTGTTAATTTTCAAGAGAATTCTCAAGCTTGGATATTAAAGTGTGGGCTCAAATTCTAGAAGTAGGGTAGAGGTTAGGTGAGTGTACTGGCAGGAGGTCTGAGGCTTGACACCTGGCTCTTTCTATACTGGGAAGGGTATCCCACCATCAGAGAAATGTGACCCACGGATCACACCCCCTGAGGGCCCAAGGACTAAGAATTGACAGATGCGCATCGTGTCTACAGCCATGTGCCAGGCTCCTTCATTTGCTTATGGGTCTTGCATTCACTCAATAGCTATTTGATGAATTCCCATCATATGGAAAGTGACACTCTGCATAAAACTTTTCAAATAATTTTATTTCCCAAATAGATCCCTCGGTTGACCACCTGGGGATGATACAATGATAAGACAGACATGGTCCCAGCCCTTGAAGGAGGGGACCAGACACAAATGCCTGTACCAGGTGGACAAATGAACTGAGCTGTGTTAAGAGCTGGGAAGGATGGCGTGGCAAAGGAAAGGGCTAGGAACGGGGTGGTGGTGGGGGACGGGCCTCCTTTTACAGATGTGGAAACTGAGGCTCGCAGCAGTAGGGCAACTTGCCCAAGGAAACACAGCTGGTAAGTGGAAAGTCAGGCCAGGTCTTTGATCCCCGGCTCCTGGGCCGGCTGCTTCATCCCATCAGGCTGGGCTGAAACATCTGGGAGTTTCCAGAATGGACGCTTGCTGTGGTTGGCAGCTCTGCTTTTCCCGTGCACCCGCCCAGACCCTCTCCCCTTCCTCGTGCCTCAGCAGGCCTGGGATTGCACAGATGCCACTTGTCGCCCATTTGTACGAGAGAGAGAGAGAGGAGTCCACTTAAATTCCAAAGGCAGAAACTTTTTAAAAAGTAGCAGCTGGTATGGGAATGTCATTTGCGTGGGCACGCCCTTTAGCAGCATGTGAGTAGAAGTGATGCTGTCAGTCACTGGTGACAATAATGTACCCTGTTTTCCCTTCTGGTCTGTAGCTGGGATGCTCAGGAAGGATACTGAGTTACTTCCATGGGTACCTCTGATCCTGTTCTGTGAACTGAGAGATTGTGTTCTCACCTAGCTGACCAGACATTGGGAGGCCGAGCGTTTTGACTTGCACAATGTATTTCTTTATTGTTCTCAAGTGCTAGGGTCTGACTCCCTTCCTGAGACGCTCCTCCTTTAAGTACAGCACTGGGCCGAGATGATTCACATGCAGACCTGTGTTTTCACAGCATGAAATGAAGCATAAAGGTGTCAGTCGTCTAGTTAGCGTATTCGGTCTAGATATTCAGGAAGAAAAGTCAAGGTTTTGTGTTGATTTGGGCCCATATAGGATTATTTTAAGTACAGGGGTTGGGCGGGAAGACACTGATCACGACAGCTTTCATTTTCTGGGTTCCTGCTGGTTCCCGCTGGCCCTGAGCCGGGCAGTCAGACAGGTATCCCCTTTTGTCTCAATGAGAGGGCAGGGAGGCCCTTCGAGATCACACAGACCAAGCTGTTAGCCTGGGCCTCCGGAGGAAGGAGGGACGTGGGAGGGGCGGTGCATAGCAATAACAGAGCTCCAGAGAGGCAGGGCGGGTGTGACCCAGCAAGCTGTAAGCTGGGGGAGGTTCTCAGTCTCTCTGCTGATTTTGAAAGGGATGCGGAGGAAACTCGAGCCACATCTTTCATCAGCAGCACATGCAGTATTGACACGTTCCCTCGGGTGCCACCCCGGGCTAGGTACACGGGGGCAGAGTCAGCACGCGGCTGGGCTCCGAGGCAGCACTCAGAGGAGGGGCGAGGCAGCAGTTGCACATCAGAGTCTCTTAATGCTGCTGACAGATGGCGTTGAGCCTGGGACAGGTGCAGCAGGCGCCTGGCTGCAGTGGTCTAGAATGACTTCGCACCTGGCCTGAAAGCTGGGGTCCTGTGCTGTGCGTGAGGTGACCTCTGCAGGGGGCTTGGAGCAGCGTCTGGCATACAGTAAGCGCTCGATAAATGCTGACCTTTCTTTAGCACTCATCACCGGGGGGGTAGGGGGGGGATGTCTCTGAACTCCTTGAAATTGCGCGTGCAATTTTTATGTAGCTGTGCATCTTTCTCGGAGGGCATGCCTTCTAGTATATTCTACCTCAAAGGGCTGCTCTGACACCCCATAAGGCCGGGAGCCCCAGGATGCCTTGGATTCTAGTCAGGTTTCCTTGGGGTGGTTGTTCGACTTTTCAGGGTTGTTTCTTCATCTGTGCAAAGAGTGGGCTAGGTACCCAGGTGCTGTGAGAGACGCTTTCAGCTGACATGGAGGACAGGCTGTGGGTCCAATGCAGTTAAGCAGAGGGCAGAGCGGGCAGCTCTCACTGGGGATGTCCTGGGTGGCTTTTGAGTGTCACATGCTGAGCCGCACTTTAAGTTCAAAAGAGTCCCAAGCAGGCGAGCAGGGGCCTCCTTGCTGGGCAGGCTCTCCCTCACACTATTTTAGATCTGTAGAACTCATCTTAGTCCAGGCCTTTTGGGCCTTTGAAGAAAGCAAGGCTGGCAGATCCTCAAAAGCAGAGGTGTCATTATAATGGAAATTTGGCCGTCTTCCAGAATTGTGTTTGCGATGAAAATATTGAAACAGGCAGCTCCATCACCCAGGTGCCTGGAAAATACCCCAACATGGGCAAATAATTAGATACAAGCCAGGCGCAATTATTTTTTCCTACAATATGCTGGAACCTGGTGGTTTTGCATTTTTTTTCTTGAAATGGAGTATGCACCCACTAGTTCATTTTGCTCCTTGTGGTCAAAAAAAAAAAAA
>NW_006436291.1:5762653-5771983 GCF_000325575.1 Pteropus alecto
GAGGGGAAGGGCGCGGGCCATGGGAGGCGGCAGTTCCCTCCCTCCCGGGCGGTCCTGGGTCCTGGGGAAAGTTCTGGACTGCTCTGCTGTGCCCTCGCAGGGAGCTGCTCGAGGCCTGGGCCCCTGGAGTCTTTGCTAGGAGGCTGGACCTTGCATCTCAGGGTCTGAGGAGTCTCAGAAGGTTTATTATTGTCTCACCCCGTGTCAGAAGGGGTCTGACGGCTCTGGCCATCCTTCCCGACTCCTGTTAACTCAGTCATGCTGACGGAAGTGAGCTTAGCCAGCTCCTTCACGTTTCCAGTCAGCCCAGTGTCTGGTGCTGCCTTGCTGGCGGTTTTTCAGCCTGAGTGTTGAATCCCATAGACCCTTGCGGGGGCTGCACAGGTGGTGGGGGAGCGTGGGCACTAGGCTGACCGGGTTCGAGTCTCTTCTGTGCTTCTCTGTTCCATCACCGTGACCCTGGGCAAGCGGCTTAATCCCCTTGTGCCTCAGTTTGCTCATCTGTAAAACTGGGTTAATAATCTCTACCCTGTAGTGTGGTTTGTGCATTAGAAACAGTACACTTTAGGGTTCAGAGGAGCTCCTCATATTGAACCCCTCTTTCCAGGCTGAGTTCTGAACCTATGGAGAGAGAGGGGAGGAGGAAGGTGGATGGAGATAAAAAGGTGACGTTCGTTCCCCAGCGGAGTCGATGTTGGAGGATGTGGACAAGTGGACCTTGTAATCCTGAGCTGAGAACTGGGCACTCAGGCTGAGCGGTCTGGCCGGTCGCAGGCAGCGTGGGAAACCTCTCCTGGGGCAGCCCCTTCCTCCAGGGGCAGCCAGCAGCGTGACACGCCTGCTGTCTAAGGGAGAGGGTGAGGCTGGCCTGTGTGTGCCCAGGGCCTCCTTCCACACTCCTGGGATGGTGTGTGGACACCACCAGGTGTAGACCCCGGAAGACTTAGGCAGGTGGAGCTCCCTCCAGTGGAAGGGACCATCGGGAGTGACTGTAACGTGCTGAGCCCAGGCCTGGCCTGTGGGGCGGGGTCAACAAATGGTGCCTGTTAGATATGCGGTTGATGAAGACAGCTGGGCACTGAGATTGGACAGTGAGGCTGGTCATCTGTGTCGCTGTCTGTGAGTCATCAGCCAGACTGAGACAGGGACTAGCCATGGACACGAGGCTGCCTTCTAACTTTACGGCTGCTCTCGGAGGCACAGCGGGGCCCACCTGGTCCCCCCCATGCGGCCCGAACCTTCACCGGCCCCCGTGACGCTCTCCCCTGAGCACCTTCTGGAAGCCGTTGCCAGTAACTTAGCATCTCTCCCACGTCTCCCTCCTCCCGTCCAAGTGTTCCCTCCCTCCCATGTCTGGTCTGCGATTCTACTCTATTTGAACTCAACCTTGAACCCATCCCACTGTATATCACGTTCTAGTTTCCCGGGTGCCGTCTGTTAGTCCCGACCTGGTGTCCCCCTCATTCCTCAGGGGAGGAGGGCGTCTGTGGGGCCCACTCATGGCTGGGCCTACACTTTGCCAGTAACTTAGCATCTCTCCCACGTCTCCCTTCTCCCGTCCAAGTGTTCCCCATCCTCCTATGTCTGGTCTGCGATTCTACTCTATTTGAACCCAACCTTGAACCCATCCCACTGTATATCACGGTCTAGTTTCCCGGGTGCCGTCTGTTTGTCCCGACCTGGTGTCCCCCTCATTCCCCAGGGGAGGAAGGCGTCTGTGGGGCCCACTCATGGCTGGGCCTACACATAGTGATGAGAGTCCATCATTTGTTGAATTAATGCATCAATTCGATGCGATTCCTTCAAAAGCCTCTTTCTCCTGGAGAAAGGGTGTCACACACGGATTTCACATGGGCTCTGGGCATGTACCCAGAAGTCAGAAAAGGGTCCCCGGTTTGGTAGCGTGGCACAGGAGAGTTAACACTTGTCGCTAAATTTCTGGAGGAATCAAGAGCATAAAGGAATAACCTTGGATTTCCTGGCATTAGATTTTTGAGCTATTAAAAGATAATAACCACAGTTTTTTATGTGTGTTTTGAGAGTCTTGGGGAAAACGTTACAGACGTTTGGTTGGTGTTTCAGAAACATAAGCGGGAGCCATCTACTCAGGCTGGAAACACGGGGCCGTTAGGGTTTCTTATCGCGAGTAGAAATAGCTCGTCCTTCGGTTCCATGTGCCCTTGTTTGGAATGTAAACATTTGTGTTAAAAATATAAAGCATGTCCTGGCATGTATTTATAGGGACCATCATTTCCCAACCAAAAAGTCAGACTATTGGTCTTCAGAGGGTCGTTTCCTCCGATTCGCAAACCTGTTTGGATAGAGAGTCTTCGAGTATGCACACGGAGCCGGACACACGCGCACGGGAGGAATTCTGGGCTCACGGGCCAGTGTGGCTGCCCCTGGAATCGGGCCGAGGGCCCGTCATTCCCGATGTCCGCTTCTCACGCTGTCTGTTAAGTTGTGGCCATGCCGGAGAGGGCGAAGTTTGGGCTGAGGTCCCCCAGGATGCTCTGGCCCCCACTGTCCTCTGTTTGCTGGACATCCAGGCGGGGGCTTGGCCGCAGCTGGCTCATCTCTGTGTCGTGTAAGCAGACGCTGGATTTTGGAATTGCTGTTGCTTTAGGAAGGTGTCGAGAAGGATTGGGGGGGGGCGGGGGGGAGGCGTCGCTGGCCTTTCTGTGGTCTGGTGGAAGGGCAGAAGGTCTTGTTCTGGTTTGAGGTTCAACTCCGAGGGCCTGGGCAGAATGTCGTCCTCTTTCGATTCCTGGGAGCAGTTTAGCTTTTACATTTTCCTAAGAACAGCCCAGATTCGCTAGACACTTGCTGGAGGCAGAATGTCACCACTTCCGGTCCCCGCCTCCTCTCTTGAGTGAGCGACTGGGGGCCGCAGCAGGGCTGGGCCAGGGCCTCTGCTCCTGGCATCATTGCGTAGGTGTGTTGGGGGGAAAAAGTTGTTCTCGAAACTCTCTGTGACAGCTCTCGATGGAAACCCCATCTCCCAGAGTCTCAGCAAATGGAGAGATGAGGTCATCGGGGGCCGGCCTGGCCAATAAGCCAGCCCCAAATCCAGGCTTGCCCCCCACCGGGCAACCTCCCTGTTATCACAGGGTGAGGGGTATATGGGATTGGCGGGTGGAGGCCCCTGCGGTGGCCCTGGTTGGCTGGTGTCTCTTCGTCCCAGCCAGAGCGGGGGCCCACCGTACACCATTGCCTCAGCCCTGAGACTGGTCGAGGTAGCAGGACCCTCCCCTGTCGCTTGCCCATCTCCACTTTGCAAAGGGCACGGCATCCTGGCTGCGCGAGTGTCAGTCATCTCTCTACTTGGGAGCCCTTCCTTGGGGTCCTAGGAAGCTGAGCCCCACCCAGGAGAGGACGTGAAGCAGGGAGGCAGTCCGAGGGGACAGCAGCAGAGAGCTGGGTTCTGGCCCCCCGACCTGCCATGCAGTGTTCAACACGGAACTCGCCCTGTGGGCCCTCCCTTCCACCCACCAGTGAACATTCCTCGTGTGAAAGAAACATCGTCCAGCCTTCGAAATGGGGCGGCCTCAGGAAAGACCCTCTTCCCGTGTGCCGGGGTGTTCTCAAACCGTGGGAAACTTCTGATCGCCTGTCCTGTGGTCATCTTTAGTCAGACTCGTGATGCTGTGACCTTCCTGTATTCTCTGTCACAGTTCTTAATGAAGATGCGATGTTCCAGAAATCCCCGTGTAACCCCACATCAGACTGCTAATTCAAGTTCACTGTTTCGAAAGTCAGAGGAAATAGCCCCTGGTAGGACATGCCAAACTTGCCTGAGAAAGTTAGCAGCAGGAACAAATGGGAAGATCAAAGGAGGGATCAGCCTGACATTTCTGCCATCCTGACTTTGAAGAGCTATTTATACCCCCTCGACAGCCGTCGCAGTGAGAAATTTGATATGGAAAGATGCACCAGAGAGAAGAGAGGGAGCTTAGCACCCGGGACCTCCTCATCAGAATGACCTTCCCAGTGGAAACAAAGTAGCGAATGGAACAAACTAACAAATGAAACTAACTAACTAACGAACAGAACAAACCCATTTCCCCCACAGGTCGACGGTTGAAAATCCATGGACCTTTTGCATGGGACATAATTTGGCTCAGAGAAGAAAAATGACGTATAAAAAGTAGATGAAACCTTGGTCGCCCTTTGAATGGTAGAAATAAATTTGCTTTTGGCTGTTAAAACGGAAACAAATCAATAGAAAAACGCAGGCCCACCCCCTGCTGAGCTAGCGGTTTGTTTGGTTTATGGAAGAAGGAGGTTTGCCCACCCCAAACTAGCTTCGTACCTTTGGGTCAGTTATCGACCTGCAGAACCATTTAGGGAAGTGTGTGTATATTTATTCCACGACGTTTTCCTCTGATTTAGTTTCAAAAATTGTGGAATAGATTTTTTTGTTCGTTTAATCTATTCTTTTTCTCACAGCTTTATTAGGACATAATTCACATACCGTACAATTCACCCATTTACACAATCCAGTAGTTTTTAATATATTCGCAGATGTGGGTAACCAGCACTACATTCAATTTTAAAACAATTCGTCCTATCCAAAAGAAACCCTTTGCTTGCCAGCTATCAGCCCCCTGTCTCCCCGTTCACTCCCCACCCCCGTCCTGCCATAAGTGACCAGGCATCTCCTTTCTTGATCAGTTTCTCTATTCTGAACTTCATATGAACAAAATCATATAATACGTGTTTTTACTGTGACTGACTCTTTTCACTTAGCAGAATGTTTTCAAGGTTCATCCATGTTGCAATGTGTGTTGGTGCTTCATTACTTTTCATGGCTAAATAATATTGTATTGTATGGCTTTACCACATTGTGTTTATCCTCTTGTTTGATGGTAGACATTTAAGTTGCCTCCATCTTTTGGCTCTTAGGAATAACGCTGCTATAAGCATTTAGGTGCAGGTTTTTGCATGGACACGTTTCCATTTCTAGCGTTATGTTTTGTGAGATATTTTCCTTGCTCTTGAGAATAAGATTGATTTACTTTTTATTTGCTCTTTCTCTGACCGTAGAGAAGGCTCGATTCTCAAACGGGGTTCTGATCCCCCTCAGAAGTGACTGAATTTGAGAGCTCGGAAAGGCCTGCGTGGAACCCTAATGCAGCCTCATGTCATAGATGATGAGACTGAGGGACAGGGGAGCCACACAGAGTCAGGATTGAATTTGAGTTTTTGGAGTCAGTTCAGTTACCCCTGCTGACTGGCTGGAGCAATAAACAAGGGCTGGTTGGGTGGACAGATGGTGACCACCTTGCTGAGCCCACGGTTCTAACCCGCCTTGACCTTACAGAGGCTGGAGAATGTCTCATTGTCCACAAACACCAAAATATGTGGCGCCACCCCTTTCTCGTTCTTTCCCCGCTGCAGTGACGGGAGGCCACTACTTATCCGAGAAATATTTCAATTGGGTCCGATTCAGAGAATGAAATTTTATCTGCTCTGGCATAGCCCACAAACGAAGGGGCTGCGACTGTGACTCCAGGAGACATTAGGAAGGTTTTTTAAAAAACCTTCTGCTGGGTTAAAGCATTGAAGCTATCATGCTGGCCCGCCAGGATCTCTGAGGGGGTGTTTTGCATGGGCTGGGGGTGCCTCCCACGGTGTTTAGCTGTGTGTCCCCAGACTGGCTTTTCAAGCACTTGGTTTTCAGGTGCCATTTGAGTTCTGATGCAGCAGGTAGAAGTGTTTTGGGGCTGGAGTGTTCTCGATGCTTAGGAAAGTCCATCTGTTCAGATCTCCGTGGATACACTTCATATTCTTCCCATCGAGATCCAGGGCAGCTCTGCGACTGTAACGAGAAGTAAACGTTGCAGGAAGCTCCTTGGCTCTAAATCCGGGTGCTGCATCGAGACCCCTGTGGAGCTTTTTGAAAGAAACACACGTGCTCCAGTCCCCCGTCAGTTCTCCGGGTCATGGGAAAGAATGATTGAAAATGGCCGAAAAGACAGAAGCATAGATGAAAGGAAGAAACGCAGGAGTGGACAGGAGTAGGGCGGGTTATCGACAACCTTGACCCATAGCGCAGGGACAGCAAGGGCCCCACAGGTCACCTGGTTCATTTTCCTATCCCGCTCACCCCCTTTTACGGCTGCAGGAACGGAGACCCACAGAGGTGGCGGTGGCCCCCCCATCCTTCAGCGTCACGGACAAAGAACATCTGGGCGTCTGACCCTTCAGTTTCCCCAAGTTTCTTGACACAGGCTTTACACCTTCCTTCAGTCACCTTCCAGTGACTGAGACCTGCTCCGTGCCGACACTGTCCTTGGGGCTGGAATCCAGCAGGAACTAGGCAGACAGGGTTCCGGTGCTCACAGAGTGTGTGTTCTCAAGTTCGCGAATATCAGAGAACAGATAGCATTAAGTGCTGTGGGATGGGGAGCGACTGACTGGCCTTTCCAAGGTGGCAACATCCAAGCTGATCCTTGAAAGACAGAAAGGCACCACTGCCAGATGCTTGGGAAGAGCACCTCAGGCAGAGGGAACGGCCATGGCCAGGACCCCAGGAGGGGCCGGCTGATGGGATGGGATCTTTCATGATGGGGAGAGATGGTCAGAAGACTGGTTTGTAGCCCCCTTGGGTTGATGTCCATTCTTCTCTGTTCTACATCCTTTAAATGATTGTTTACAGCTCGTTTACCGTCTCCCTGTCTCGTCTTTGGGTGGAGAAGGCTTGTCCGATGCTGGTCGGCCCACAGTGCTGCACTTTCAGAAAACAGGGTTAATGAGAAACAGAGAAAAATCTCATCCTCCTCGTCCCCTCCGTTAAGGCTTGGCTCGTGAGCGGAAGTTATTTTTATGTAAGCTCGAGAAGGGAAGTCTCAGGTGGGCAGCTGAAACCACAACCAGAAACACAAGACTGACATAGCGAAATCTCAAAAGTGAGCACGTGGCTGGTAACTCGAATCCGGTGACTGTCCCGGGTAGCCCAGTTGGGGAGAGGAGACCCTTTGAAGAAGGACGAGGGCAGATCGAAACCCGATGCTGGTGCGGCCCCTTCCTGCGCATTGCTCTCCTTCCCCGGCTTCGCGTCCCAGCCCTCCCCCGGGGCTTGACTTCCTCTTGAGCCCTTGCAGGTGGAGATTCTTCCTTCCTCGCCATGGCTACCCCCAGGTGTTTCTCTCCCAGTTGTCTGCGAGAACCTCAGCTCCTTGACCCATCTCCCTTCCTCCTAGAGTGGACCCCTAGGTTGCCTCCTCACCCTCGGTCCTACCATCACCCAGGTCCGGTAGTCTCCATGGGGACAGTCTATTTGGAGCCCTGGCCTCCTGTGTCCTCTGCCTCCTCGATCCTTCAGTATACTCTGGACCTTGTCCACACCCGGACTGCTCCATGAAATATATAGTCAGTCCCTGTTATTGATGTATTATTGACATATTAGTGACAGCCTTTTCCTTCTTGGGAACCAGGACCAACTGGTCGACCTGATGCATAGAGCTTGACAGACTGTTTCTGTCAATTATTTTCTTAAACTTTAAATCTCTCTCTGGTCCTTTCTGGACATCCTTAAGGGCATAACATTGCAAAACTTTCCCCATAAATATTTATCAGCTGTCGCAGCAATATACATCTCCATTTCATGTTGTTTATGATTATTTTTTAAACTATGGACCAAAAAAAAAAAGTTTCCCTGTGTTATAGTAAATGGTAAAATAAAAGAGAAACTTTTTTTTTCCCCAAATAGCTTGATTTAGAATCATTCCAGATGTTCATCCGGCATCTCTTCCCGAATCCGCGTGGGGCCGTACTGCCTGGAACCTGACTGCATCGATATGTCGGACACTCGTGGAGAGTCCCCTTAATCTTTTGGCACTCCTAGATGCTGCCTCGTAATTCCATTTTAGCTTTTTACTTTAAAATAATTTTTGACTCACGAGAAGCTGCCGAACTACTCGAGAGTTCCTGCGTGCTCCTCAACCCGCTTCCCACCACGATCACACCTTGCATGGCCGTAGAATATCATCCAGATCAGGAAACTGACACAATACCATTAACCGAGCTCCAGACCGTGCTCTGCTGCCGTCTAATGGTATTAAACCTTGGGACCCACAGCCCTTCGGGAGCATTTTAGAATCTCATAAACCTCAAAGTCGTCGTTTATCTTTTAGATTGTTTTTGGATCCCTTCCCGTTGGCCATCGATTAAAATTAGTTTCCGTCGGGTCAACAAATCCGGGAAGACCCGCGATTTATGCATCTCATGACTTTCCCGTGCTCGTGTGGTGCTTTGTGGGTGCATCATCCCTGGTGTTTGCACGCAGATAACCTTCTTCCCTCATCCGAGAGATCCTTGGAGATGAGGAACCAAACATAGAGAGTAGTTTGGTGGAACAGAACATGAGACGGGGAATTGGGAAACTTGAGTTCTGATAATAGTAACCAGCATTTACGCATTTATTTACGTTATTTCGTTTCCTCTCAGCAACCTTCGAGCTAGACACAATCGACACGCCCATTTTGCAGATGTGAACACTGAGGCTAGAGAGGTTCACTCCGCCCAAGTTCTGGAAGCTCGTGAGAGGTAGAGTCGAGGACCTGGCCCCAGGCGGTCTGACTTCAGAGGTTGCTGGCTCCTAGGACCTCGAAGGACCGCCCTCCTTGGGTCAGGCCCGTGCGCTTCTGGTCCCAGTCCTCGCGGACTGCTCCGTGTCCTGGGGGGTGCACGCTTGACTTCTCTGAGTCTCTTTCTCATCTCATCACAAGGGGCGTGGCTGAGACCTGTCACTGCCGTTCCTGAGTGTGGTTGGTTTTACCGGTGAAAACAGTTGTACCAGACGAGGTGGAAACACTCAAGGACCCAAGTGATATTTCTACCCTGTCCCTTGTACGTTGGGAAGATTTCTGCCGCCTAATTGAGTTTGATGGAATCCTCGATTCCAACTGAACTATACTCTGGTGTATTTTCATTAAACCGTCTACAAACTGATTTCTTAAAGATGCAAACTCCCCACACGGCGTGCTGTGTCTGAGCCCTCTATGGTCAACTCTGGGTGGGCGCGATGCTCGTAGCAGCTAGAGATCGTGTGCGAAGCTGCTCGCTCGGCCTCACGGGCAGCGTTAATTGTGAGATGCCACCAGAATGCGGCGTGAGGGCATTATCAGCAAGTACTTAATTGATTCTGCAGTCTTCACAAAAGAAGGTTAAAATTAAGCCTGTTTGTAAATGGTGTTTAAAGCGCTCCGTCCTGGGGATGGGTTGTAAAAACTAAGAGCAGGGCATGCGAGACAGGGCTTAATTTTCTTTTCAGGTTGTAGAAGGAGCCGATCTCTCAACTAAAGTAAAGGTTTTCCCTTTGAAGAG
>NW_006436291.1:5772008-5813671 GCF_000325575.1 Pteropus alecto
ATTTCACAGAAGTTTAGGGTTAGGGTTAGGGGGCCAGACTCTGGGATGAAGGTGTAATCACATTAATGCGATAAATTAAAGGGCCTCATGTTTTTTAAGTTGTCGGGCAGAGCTGCGTAAGAGAAGGTACCGTTATAGATCAGTGTTGGGATAAGTGGGCTCCTAGAAACTGCTTTTGCTGACCTCACTCCTGGTGTAGATTCTGAAACGCTCCTGGGAAGTTCCTCGCTCAAACCAGTGATGAGCTTAAACCCGAGGCTGCGCCGTTTCCTGAGTGTGTGTTCGCTCTGTCGCAGATGCCAGAACTAAGAGAAGCTCCCGGATGTGCTTTCCTGCTTTTTTTTATTCTGACCGTATGACTTTCGGTGTCTCCAGAACTGGGTATAGAATTTGCGGGGCCTAATGTAATGTAAAAATGTGAGCCCCTTCTTAAAAATTATTAAGATTTTCAAAACTAGCACAGTAGGGCAAGAAACCCAGTGTGGCCGCTTGGAGCGCTGAGCCCTGTGACAGGCGGTCGCAGCGCCTAGAGCCGGCCCCGGGTGTCCGTGTGGTGCTCCTGCTGGAGACACCCGATTCACGCCGATGGTGAGGAGGCCCGGGCTGCAGCTGCAGCGCCTGGGGTCCTCCGAGGGCTCTGCCAGGGGGCCTGGCCCTGGCACGCTCTGGGGACACTTGCCGAGCTGAACTGGTTCACGGAGTGACTGTCCTGGTGGGCCGGTGGCATTTCTTGTGGCTTTCTCAGGTTCCGCCAATCATGAATCTGGAAACACTCTCCTTGGGGCTCTTTAGAATGAGAAGAAGGGAAAACTTGAATTCAGAACCGTTTTGGATTGTGTGTGTGTGTGTGTGTGTGTGTGTGTGTGTGTGTAAAAGCAGTCTTAGTGATTTTTCACAGTGTGAAAGGCCGACAAACGGTGATTATCCAGCCCCTGGTCATGGTGAAGGTGTATTTCTGTTTGCGCCCGAGTCTCAGTCCCTGGAGGGGGGCAGCGCATCTCTTTCTCGGCTTTTCATCTCTGGGGTCCACTGCTTGGGCTCTGTCCTTGCAGCCGAGTGGAAGGCGCTCGGAGAGAGTCCAGGGTTTCAGGGCCGCTGTAGGTCAGCCATCCTACTCATTTTCCTTCCAATCAGAGAAAGCAAGTGTGTAAAGTCAGGGCGGTGGGGGTGGGGCTGGCACGGCGCATCTTGGCAAGGAAACACGGTCCAGTGCCTGGAACGTCCTCCGCGGCAGTGAGGGGCTGCAGGGCCTGGTAGGGGGCTCGGCTCCATGTTAGATCTTTGGACTCTCCCAGCATGGTGAGCTGGGACTTGTACCCTCTCAGCAGGTGCTGAAACTCTTAGAAGCCGGCAAAACTCTTTCTTACAAAGTGGAAAGTAGCATCCAGGGCTGGCAGCCAGAGAGGTGGCAGGTGCCAGTGGAGGGGAGCCAGGGCTTTTTGGGTTTTAAATTAGAACCCGAGATCCTGAGTGAGGATTACAGTTACTTTTCATGGGGGAGGACACTCTGCTCAGAACACAGAGGGAGAGGTGCCTGGGTCCGGTCCGTTCAGAACCGTCTCGGGGGGTTGGTGCAGCGCCCCCAGATTTTCCTCCTTTTGTGCTCAGTTTGCACAGAGGTCATTGGAGAGGTGAGCTCACAAGGAGCCAGGACCCTTCGGGACCATTCCTCACGTCTGTGGACCACTGCTTCTCCATCAAAGGCCAGGGCACTGTGATGACAGGAACCATCCTCTCAGGCTCCATCGGCCTCGGCGACGGCGTGGAGATTCCTGCTCCCCTTTAGTTGTCACGAGTCGACGGGTTTGAATGGGGATGTGCCGCTGAGGAAAGCAAGCGAGCTCCGCCCGTGTACCTCCTGGCGCGGGTGGGAACAGGGAGCAAGTCAGGAATGGGCGCTGCTGCCCTGGGTGAGCCCGAGACCACGAGGGGGAGTCTGTGATGCACATGGGTGTCTGCAATCAGGTCCTCCCATCCAAGGGAACCCTCAGCCAGTGCTTGGTAAATAGCAAGCACAGCACTGTTATGTGCGAGGAAAAGCTAGTTTTACTTACGTTTTCTGTTAAGACATCGCAGTCATTTTTATTTCGAAAAGAAAAATAATATGAATAAAATCCACAATATTTTTATTGCCCGGTGTGGGAGTCTGAGGTAACTTAAATAATACATCTGGTATGTAGCTATTGGGGAAAAAATCTCAAAGCACAAACTAAAAAGAGACACATGAAAAGATGAAGGCGCCTGAACAGTCTCTCCCCTCGCAGACATCAGGCTCTGTAAGGGGCAGGGGCTTTGTCTGCCTTGTCCTTTCCCCGTACCCCAGGCCTAACACAGCCACGCCGAGTAGAATGTGTCAATGATCAAGTGAATCAGGTACCAGATTCTTATTTGGGCCTGTGAGTTGGCATTGTTGGGAAATGGCCTCAAATGGATGGAAACTATAAAGACAGAAGAAAATACTGCTATCATGTGTGAGTCATCCTTCCAGCCCTGAGAGGCAGGTGACGTGGTACTCGTTTACAGATGGGCTGATCAAGCTCAGAGAGGTTCGGCAACTTGCCCAGGGTCGACCAGTTGGCCGTGGCTGGGCTTAGGTTCGATTCTAGGACTTGCCCCGTGGCTGTCATGGCTGTAGTCCAATCTTTCTGGGCTATGGGAGATGTCAGGGAGGGAGAGAAATGACATTTATGGACAACCAGGTGTTTTAGGTGCCTTGGTGTTCCCGCTCAGTGAGCCCTAACCCACGGAGGGACACGGACGAGGAAATAAACACCGGTTGCTGGGGAGTGGGTGGTGGCTAACATACGCCCAGGCCCTGCCCTCACGGAGCTCGGGTTCCAGTGGGTGCACTAGGTGTAAACACTTGGTCAAAGGACCATTTGATTTCTCTTGTGATGAGTGTGACAAAGGGGAGACGGGGGGTGGGGGTGGCAGAGGAGGATGTGTGAGTGTGCACGTGGGTGCATTCAGCCAGTCTGGCCCAGGGTGCAGGTAGGTACTGCTGGAGAGTTGCAGGTAAGGAGGCTTGGCGGAGAGTGGGCACCAAGGGCGCCCCGGGTCCGGGGCGGGAGGGCATCCTGGAAAGCCTCCTGGAGGGGCGGAGTCTGCATACGTCCGGTCACGGGGAGCCTGAGGGGGGAAGCCACATGGATCCCAGCGAGGGGGCCCGTGGTTCTCGCTCTTTAAAGTTCAGAATGTGTGGGATCCTCATTCTGGGAACCCGGATTGATCCCCCCGACCCCCAGCAGTACATCCCTGTAGTCAGCGTGGCCCACACTTTTTAGCACCTCCAGTCCCCCCACTTCAAAGGGAGCTGGGCTTCCTCAGGGGACATTTAAGTTTCCTGGGATTGATTTATTTTCTCTATCGGGACATTTGAGAAATTCTAACGAAGTAACCCGTTCTGAGGTTACAGTTTTCAATGTCCTTCCCTCCCTGGGGACACTGGCCCTCTGGACGTGAAGTGGGACGTCCCTGGGATCAGAGAGCAAGTTACCTTGCTGGGGATGCAGCAGGAGGCTTGGGCCGGCTGTTATGGTGAGCTCTGCCCCGGAAGTCTTCTGTGGAGAGAGGCTAAGAGAGAACACCCTTTTAAAGCCCCGTGTGAGACCTCACCCCGCCCAGTGTGTGCCTGGCCTGTCGGTGGCTGCCGAGCTGAGCAGGGCCCATGGTGTGGCCCGGGAGGGCTGGGCCTTGCAGCCTCCTGCCAAGTCTGTCCCTAGAGGAGACATTTAAGACCCTGGAAACTCATCAGGCCTGGAGACTGGAGGTCATTAGCTGTCTGACTGTGAGCCGCGTCATAAAATCAACCCTAAGTGGTTGCAAGCTCTGTTACCCAGCCTAAGATGCGCGAACAGAGCAGGCTTTGGCGCCTCTGAAAGCGAACGGGAGTTGACCTGATGGGAGAACATTCGCCTTCATGGTCAAGGCGAGAGGGCTGGGCTGCCTCGGCCTGTTCACGCTCGTGCCACATTACCTCTGTGTCCTTTGCTTCTCTCTTGGTTTTTTATAGGGCAGAAACTTTACTCCACCATTTTTTTTTTCCTATGAACTCTTTTTTTCCTTGGATTATAATATACGCGCATTAGAGACCACCTACCATACCTGTACAGCTTGATGGATTTGCATAAACAGAACCCACCTGGGCAACCAGCACCTAGGTCAAGTATACGAACAGCACCCCAGAACCTCCCTGGTTCCATTCTGCTCATTGCCACCCCAACCCCCAGTCAGAGGAGACCACCATTCGGACCTCCTCGGCGTCGGCTGCTCTATCCTGTTTTTTGTACTTTATATAAACAGAGCCGAGCAGCGTGTTCTCTTGTGTGTGGCTCCCTGTGCTCAGCACCCCGTCGATGAGGTTCTTCCCAGGTGTTGCTTGCTCACCGCCATCGCTTGTTCATTTCCATAGCTCGGTTGTGGTACCCATTCGACTGTGGGTGGACACTGCGCAGTTTCCGGTTTTCGTCTTTAGGACATGTGCACTGAGCGTTCTAGTACATGTCTCTGATAAGCATGCGGACACCTAGGAGTAGATGGCGTGGCCGGGGGTCCAAGGCGGCTGGCGTTTCCTGATTGCCTGCGTGTCGATAACAACTCGCTGGTCTTCCTGTCACAGACAGGAAGCTGAAGGGGAGGGGACTCACGCTGTCTCCGAACACTGAGCCCCACTGGGGCCAGCCCTGGCTGAGTTCCGGGGTGTACGCGCCTGTCTCTGTCAGTTCTTAATTCACAACAATGGCCGTCGGCTGGTTAAGGGGACTTGGAAGGATGGAAAATCGGAAGCCATGAACTTGAGGCTTAAAAGTCCCCTGGGGTGATTGCCCACCTGCATCTGTCCGTAGTTGAGGCAGTGAATCTGGGGCAGAGCCTGGAAGCTGTGCTTCTATCTAGTGCCCTGCAGAGTCGTCCATCGATTGTGGGAAAACGTGACTTCCCAGTGCCTTTTGTTGGGAGGGGAATGGAGGGAATAAGAAACGGTCCTTGTCCTTGGAGCTCAAGGTCCTGGAAGTCCTGTGTGGGAGGACTTGCTGTGACGATGGAGAGGCTTTGTGTCTTTGCTGCCCAGGATGGCACCCACCAGTGGCCAGTGAACACTTAAACAGTGGCTAGTGACGACCAGGGAAATGAAACTTTAAATCGCATTTAATTTTAATAGATTTCACTTAAAAACGGATACTCAGTTCAGTTGTTGGAAAACTTTTTGTTGAGATTAACTTGGGCAAGTAACTCTCCTTTTTGAGCCGTAAATTTTATAAAATCTAAATCCAGATCAGGTACTTCTGATGAAAATTAGCATCCAATTGAGATGAGCTGTAAGTGTAAAATGCATGCTGGATTTCGAAGACTCAATGTGAAAAAAAAAAATAGTGCAAATCATTTCATTAATAACTTATACTGAATACATGCTGAAATGATAGTATTGCGGATATATCACGTTGAGTAAAGTATGTGGAAACAAACTTCATCTGGAACACTTGAACTTGGCGCGTGGCCCGCATTCTTTCTGTGGGAGCCACTGCTCTGAGATTCTCCGTTCCTTACTGGAATTGGGGCCAGAGTGCCGGGGCGTTGGAGGGGATGACCGAAGTGTCTAGTGTCCCCTGTAGATTTGCTCTCCTGGGTGCAGGATTTCACGCCTGGCCCTGGGCATGGCCTTGACAGTACCGGTCCCATGAGGAGTCCTCATGAGCTATTCTAGGGCTCTGCCCTTCCCCCATTCTCTCCAGATGGTGCTTTAGAATGAGCATCTGCTCTGATGCTCCACGCTAGGGAGAAAATACTAGAATGTGCATGAGCATGTCTCACTCTGGACTGCACGGCAGGCTCACGTGAGTGAAACGGGGCCAGCTACCGGTCGGGGTGAGAACTCTGCCTTGAATTTTAAATTTAGTTTGATTTAATTTAAATCTGTACTCTGAAGAGATAGAGAGCCCCCCCCACCTCTGCCCTCCCCCGCCAAACACCAAGCTACAGAAATGTGGGCCCAGCAAGTGAATCGGGTTTCATTTCTGCCTCCAGCCTTGCCCTCCCCCCATTTCTGGAGGGGCAGTGGAAGTCCCTGCAGAGTCTCGTGGAGGTGTGGCAGGTGTGTCGGCAGATACCCCTATTTAAGCAGCTCATTTTCACCCACAACTTTTAGCCCATCTGACATATTATTATCTTCTTCGTGGGGTTCTGGATGCCTCCCCTACGGGCCTACGAGCTCTGCCAGGCAAGGGCCTTGCTTAGGTCACTGCTGGGTCCTTGCTACACTTGGGCCTGGCACACGGCAGGGGTTTTGTGGGCATCATTTGGAGCGTGCTCTCTTGATCTGAGGGTCAAGGATTGCCCGTGGGTGTGGGATTGACCTCCCTGAATTATGCCTGGTGGGGTGGGCCTTGGACTTGGGGCGATCAGACTCCAGGTCCACACTGTGCTTTAGTCTAAAACTCCAAGTGCAGGGTTTGTTTTTTTTCTCCTTCTAAAAACGCTTTCTACTACACACGGAGAGGAGAAGTCTTCCCTTCTGCACGGAGCTTCTCTCTACCAAGCGCTGTCTCCCACGCTCGTTCGCTCCTGGCATCGCCCTGGGCGACATCTGCATTTTCCTGTCATCCCAGGAAACAGCTGGGGCCACGTGGCCAAAGTCGGACAGCTGTTGGGGGCACAGGGGAACTTGGATTTGGGGAACTCCCATCTTGGGGTGACTTCTTCACGCTTCTTATATCTCACATTTAATGCGACCTGATGCCCAAAGCCTGGCTGGTCAGCCCCAGGGGCACAGGACACGGCAAAGCAGGGAGAAATCGGGGTCCTGACCTGCTCCCCGCCCGCTCAGGACCAGCCGCTGACTCCTGCAGTGACACACAGTTCATGCCACCTCCACCCATTTCCATCCGTTCCACTCCACACACAGGGTCGAAAACGGCAAGCTGTGAAAACTTCACAAGGCTCTTGCATTTCCTGGCTGTGTTTATCATGGTCTGTGTGTGGCCTTGATTGCACTAGAGTTAAACTTGTCGAATTCAGTTGAACCCAGTTCTCCCTATATTGGAGAGTGTGACGGGGGGCGGGATCTCAAACGGGACTCAGCACGTGGGAGTTTGCACCTTCGCCGGGTCAAGCTCGGATTCTGCCTCCACGGAGGGGCCTCTGGGTCACGATGCTGAGCCGGTGTCTGTGCGGGGGTACACAACGTCTCCCCTCTGAGAGGCAGCAAGCGTCCCCACCTCGACCGGTCGGGTCCCACTCACATCTGACTACAGCTTAGTACAGAGAGGGGTGCGCTCGCTCAGAGCTGTTCGGATGCTTTCTACCCAGTTTGGAGCCCCAAATACCATCAGACCCAACGCTCTAAAATAAGAATTATCCTGTTTTGATCATTTGAAGTTTTGTTTCTTATTAAAATGGAACGCTTTACAGTTATTCCCAAGACAAGCTCTTATTTTAAAAATAACTGTTTCCTCTGTCTTTCTAATTTTTTTTTGGCGTGCATGTGTTTAAAAGTGGAGCTATCAGAGCAGAATTGTTTTATGAGATCGTAGTGATTCTTGTTAAACAGACTTAGAAGACATTGAAATGTATGTGTTTCGATCTTCTTTTTCTGGGATTGGTGGTTGTAGTGGACAGGGAAGTAATTCATTTCTGAGGCCTTTTGGAGGGACAGGCTTCTAGAAGAGGCCCGGAATGTTGCTAATTTCTCCTTTGAAGTCCCTAACACGGAATTGTGTGACACAGACCAGACCAGAGACATCTCCAATAGGTGAGCTAAGAACGAACCCAGGGAGCAGGTGAAAATAGGACTAAGAGTAAGGATGGTGACGAACATCGCAAGGACAGCCGCCAGCTGCCTGCTCAGCATGGTCCGTGGATTAGTTCCGTCCTCCTGAACTTCTGTTAGACTGTACAGTATATTCATCATCCCCATTGTTCAGTGGGGGACAGAGGTGGGCGTGGGCTTGGGCCGTTTCGATGACCCATGTGCTCGTAGCCACCACTTTGCCCCTGCTCCCGAGGGGTCGGCCCAGGGGACCACTCTCCAGTGGAACCTGGTGTCTCCCACCCACGGGCTTTGCCTCTGACACCCGACAAAGTGAGACCTGGAGGCAGCTCGTCCCTGAATTAGCCATATGCTCATTTTTTTGCTTCAGTTAGTTCACTAATTGAGGCGAAGATTCTGTGAGTTTTGACATTAAGTTTCTGGGTAATTGCCTCAATATATCATTTTTATTTTACGTGTTTAGATACAACCTTTAATGAAATTTGAAAACTCAACTCTACTTGGGGAAATGAGACCATTTATATTTCTAACTTTGTTTGCCCAAAGACCTCGAAGGCTTAGCCTTCCATTTTAAGCTTAATTGCCCAACGCATACCATCCTCCAAGTGCCCTGTTTGTCAGACTGGAAAGTCAGCTGTGATTTGGGGCAGTCTGGCTGACCTCCTCGCCTGGAGAAAAACAGACGGTCTCTCAGGCGCCTGGCTTTGGCTATGAGGTTCTGTTCTGGTGGCTCCATGGCCAACTGGACTGCAGGTCTTTGGCGAGTGGGACAGAAGTTTGCCCTCTTCTGTGCCCCCCCTCGAGCCCCAGCACTGATGACTGAACAGGTTGGTCTGAGCAAGTCAGGAAGATGCCAGCAATTTCCCTGAATGATGTGAATGTAAATTACTGGCCAGAAAATATCCACAGAAGAGCATAACTACGAGTTTCATGCTACTTTTGAAGAATGTTGCTAATTTCTCCTTTGAAGTCCCTCAAGGGAATTGTAAAGAGGCCTGAGGTATTCTGCTTGCAAGAGTCCTGGTCCATCATTGCATCTCCCGGCCTCAGTGCAGCACGTGGTGTCTGGGGTGCTGTCATGTCGTTCCAGATCGGGGCCTGCGTGCCCAGCGATGCTCTGAGGAGCCCGACCGCTTACTCTGGGATGTGTGGACAGCTCCCCTGCTCCAGCTGCAAAGCCCCTTTTGGGTGGGTCTAGCGGGAGTCGGGGTGGATGGAGCAGGAGGAGGCTGAACCCATGGCATGTGCTCGCAGCAGTCCTGCCGTTACCCACGGGCCCCGCATGGTCTCAGGAGGCTGTGGGGGTTGCAACAGGGGAACAGGAAGAGGCGGCCCAGAGGAGGAGCTGACCCCACCCCTCTGGGACAGAGGCGATGAGCGGGCCAGGTAGCTTTGCCTGCTCCTCTCCAAGTTAAAATGTCTCCATCTTGTTTTTTAAATTATGAAGTGAATGCTGTTGGCCATTCCTAGGGAGAAGTGCCTTTGGGATTTGTTCACAATCATCCAACAAAGTTTTACAACAGCAAAAAAGGGTGTGAAAACCTCAGGAAAACTGAGTCAACCAAAGACCATCCAGCCAACGTCGTACACTGTTTTGTCATCAGAAGGTGAAAATAACCCTGATGTATGAACATGGAGAAAAAAAGGTCAGCCCAGATTGCTCAGTGACAACGTAAACCCGCTTCTTTCAGCCAGTTTCACGAGAGGAAGGGGGCGAGACTCAGAAAAGGTTCAGAAGAGTGGCAGGGCGAGTCCTGGCAGGGGCGCGGAGAGGAGCCCCAGAACCCCGGGGTGCCAGCTGCCGAGGCCCTGGAGGCATCTGCTTCTTTCTCCCCATTTCTCCCGTCCCTTCTCCCGAACGGAGCTGGGCGACACTCAGAGTCCTTCCAGCCCCAGCACTGTATAATGCCATAGATCATTTTTAACCCCCAGATCTAGTTTTCCCTACCCATAAAAACCAGTAAAACCCTCACATTAATTAAATGGAGGGGCTCGTGGATTCCAAAGTGATTGGTGTTTTATCTCTTCTGAAGTGCGGAAGAGAGGAGTAGCCGAGGGGGCAAAAACAAAAACAAACAAACAAACAAACAAACAAACAAAAAAACGGAGAGAAGAAAAAGAAGAAGGGAAAGAAAGAGGAAGAAGGGGGAAAGGTAATTTGGATTTTTAGTTGACTCCGAATACTTGATGTTTTTGAAACATTTCCACATTTCCTTTGCAGGAAAGGAATGAGCATGACCCAAAAGCAGGACGGATTTTTTCCCCGTCTTTTCTTTTGTCGTGAACTTGGTCCTGAAAAGCTGTGTTGCCTTGACTGAGTCCTTCAAAAATTTGCTTGAAAGGGTTATAAGAACTGAAAATGGGTAAAAACAAAACAAAACAAAACCCAAAACTTCTGGCCACAGATAAGAATCCTATAATTAACTAAGACATATCATTTCGGTGTTTTCTTAACCAGGGGAGCTAACTTAGAAGGGCAGGAAGGTGCTCCAGAGGTTGTTGCCAGGTGATGCAGTCAGAGGCTCTGCGTTTCTGCTCTGGCAGGACTGGGTGGGGGACGGCTCTCTGGGGGTGTCAGGGACCTGAGGCCAGTGGACCCAGGCCAGCCCACCAAACTGTCGCACGGTGGAAGCCAGTGCCAGCTGCAGGCTCAAGAGGTACCAGGAAATGGGTTTTCAGTGACACTGGTACTAATCTTAGAGAAGCGGAATTTAAAATTCTATTTTAGATGCCCCCCCTCCCCTACAAAAACCCAACTCATTGCAAATTCTCTGTTTATGACTGTGCTGTGTTTGCATATGGGCCACCTGCCTCCTGTCTTCCTTTCTAATTTTCTTCCTTCAGAAAATATTTGTGAAAGGGAACAAAAGAGATACTCTTGCTTTCGTGGAACTGATGGCCCCGTTGTCAAGGCAGAGGCCCGTCCGACAGGCACACGCGAAGATGAAAAACGGAAGGGGTTCGACGGAGGAGGGGGCCTGACTTGGGTTGGGGGTTTGCTGGGGACCCCTTGGTTAACCTCTGAAGGGCGAGCAGGAGTTCATGGCTCAGGTGGGCCAGTGGTGTTAGGGACAGGCAGATGGAGACACAGACGGATGCTGAGGCAGTGGGGGAAGGACAGCCAGAGAGGGGCCGAGCCGGCCACCGGCCACGGTTTCATTTCCTGCTTCATCGTCCTGCAGACTACTTCAAGGGGTGGCGAATGTCCCATTGGCATCCCTGTGGCTGACCAGCCACACAATTGCTGTGGTTGTTTCCGGATCTTGTGGTGTCCCCTGGGCTGTAAGTACCACCATGTCAGATGTGTTCCTGCTTTGCTCACCACGCATCCCGTGGACTCCAAGTTCAGTGCTCATCTGGAGGCTCTACCACAGCCTCCACTGGGCCTTTGGAAGGATGGGGAAGGCAACATGGAAGTGTTTGCGTTTTGTTGGGAGAAATTCTTACTGACTCTGAGCTGACTTTAGCTCTGAACAACTGAGTGCTTTGGCCAAAGATTGATTGATTGATTGATTTTTTAAAGATCAGAGCATTTCTTGACAGAAGTCAGCTATAAAGACTTTTTAAGAGTCATTTTTTAAAAAAACTTTGAGACTTTTTTAGCCCAGGAGGAAGTCTGCTCTCTGCAAAGAAGTCCTGACCTTCATAATGAGGCCTGAACGCTTTCAAGATCTTTTTGAAAAATTTCCCACTTTTTTGTGGTTGATTCTAAAAGGAATTTTACCTGTTTACTTGCCGCTCAGCTGTCTAATTTTATACCGTATGTCGCTCGTCTCCTGTCCCCACTCCATGTTGCCTAGTTGCAAAATGGGACTTTTTGTCCTGGGCCAGAAGCAGCCTCTGCTCAGCGAGCTGGGCGTGGATGGTGTAGTTTTCAGCGGGGTCTTATCTGGCTCCAGGACACGGAGGAGGCGTTCTTGGAGAAAGTTCCTTTGTTACAATATTTATTGAGCGTTCTCCTCTTCAGCTTCAAGTATTAAAACTCGAAGAGATATTTTGAAAAAAGCAATCATATGCCACCAAACGCTTTCAGAAGCGTCTCTACTTGCCGGAGGAAGAGCAAGAATTTCTTTTTCCATAGACCGGCCCTGTCCAGGGTCGGCACGTTGGTGATGCATCTATAAATAAACACTTGCTTGACCTGTTTATTTTGTAGAGGTTGGGAATCTGGATTTCAGATTTGAGTGAGGTTATCAGAAACTGGGTCTTTTTTTCCCTAAAGTCTAAAGGAGGGTTCGAAACTACCGTTTTTAAAAATCAGTGTCTTCTCTGGGTCTCTGCTGTCATCCAAAGAGCAGCTCTTGGCTGCGAGCGTCCCGGTGGCACTGGCGTCTGCCTTGCCATGTCCCCATGGGGAGGGGCTCCTCTCCCGGCCCGTCTCAGTCAGTCCTGTTCAGACTTCGCCAATATGGAGCCTTTGCAAGTCCCCTTCTTCCTGCCTCACCTCTGGCCCCAGCCGGTCTTTGTTCACCAGGCCAGAGTCCCTGCTGCGGAGCTGGGATCCCGCTGACACAGACGGGAGGGAGAGGGAGGAGGGACAGGACGGTGGTGGTGGTGGCTTGGTGGCCGTTTGCTGAGCTCTGGGAGGTGGCGGGCGCCACAGAAACATGCCGCATGGATGATCCCCTCTAATCCTCCCAGCTCTCAGCGCCGTGGGCACCGCCATCGTCCCCACTTCACACACGCGCAGACGGAGGCGCAGAAAGGGACAGCTGCCCAAGGGCGCACCGCAGCCAGGTGGGCCTGTTCGTGTTTCCACACTTCTGGGGTTTGGTTTTTCACCTTCGTTCTCTCCACGAGGGGGACCTGCCCGTTCCCACGCACGCATAGCCGTGCGAAAGGCCATCCTGGGTCATCGCTGTCAAACGGCAGACCGTCACGAGATATCGTTCTCCAGAGTCCCACGCCCCCTTTGCTCTCTGTCCCTTGTTCTGTGTAAGTGAAATTGGGAGCAAGAAAGAAATGTTGGGGTGGAGAACAAATCCTACTCTCCGTACCTCACCCACCACCATTAAGGACTGGAAAATGTGTGATGTGCGGTGTTCGTGTGGGTCCTGCTCTCCCCGCCCTGAGGGGTAGGTTGGGCTTCAGCCTGTGTTTAAATCCAGTTCTGTCACTTACTCAGGCCACTTCACTGCTCGGAGCCTCTGTTTTCTTACCTGCAAAATGGAGCAATTATAGCTACCTTTAACATTGCCTCAAAGTCGGGGGCGCATAGCACCTGCTACAGAACAGGTGTTCGGTTCCTGTTAGTTCTCTCCCCCCTGCCCTATATGGCTGCTGCTTAAACTCGCCCCCAGGGTACCCTGAGGGCAGAAGATAATAAATTCCCACGCTGGAAGCAGCCGGCAGCCAGGAAGGGAAGCTGAAACTCTGCAGATTTTGTATCAGTTAGTGATGTATCTGAGTATAACAATGTCTCAAGTGTTTAAATGTTTTAAGCAGCATGGAAGCTTCAAATTGTCTTGTAGCATCCTGTAGCTCCTGGCACACCTCTGCACACTCCTGGGGGCTGGCACATCTCTTTCTACCTCTGGGAGGGTTGCACACCTCCACACACCGTGGGGGTTCACACACCCAGGCTGGGGGTGGTGTTGGAGGAATAGTCCTTGCCTCTTGCTATAGTTTGTAAGGGCCAGGCCTGTCTGTGGGCAGACAGTGACCGTTCACTGACTGCAGGCGACACCGTGGAGAAATCTCACTCCACCTTGTTCTAAAACCCTCCAGACAACATCGAAATTCAGCGAGATTGCTCACTCTCTCCATCAAAAAGGAATAAATTCCAAAGAAATATTTTCAGGCGATTCTTGTTCAAGGGTTAACCAGATTCTTATTTTGCTTATCTTTGGAAATAAAACAATGTTTAGACTATTCAGATCAGCAAGGCCATCTGGTGGGGAGTACACAGCTGCTCCCCATTCAATTGTGCTGCCTCTAATTTATTCATTGTAGGGTGTCCTTGTACATCTGCAGAATCATTATTCACGGTTGGTTTTGAACATGTGAGCTACGTGTCTGCGCATGGCCTCTCTTCCCTGCTCGTCCTGAAGGGCATCTGGTTTGGGCATCTTCTGCCGTTCGCCAACCTTTGTGTTCTTCCTGAAGTCTCGTCCCAGTGGGCGGAAGGGATCCGGGGACCTAGGGTAGGACAGAGCCACCCTGCTCCTTTTGGCTCTAATATGTAGTCTCTGTGCATTATACTCAGAGCCACTTTTCATTCGTTTTCCTGATTGTGTTAAGGAAAAAGTTGTTGGAAGGCAACTAGCATCTACTTCTCATCTTTGTGGTCTAGCTGCACGAGAGAACAAACGACCCTCAGTCTGAAAATCTGTCGCTTTTTCCTGGTAGTTAAGGTTTGTTATTGCAGACGTTTGAACCCTGGAAAGCACGCGAAAAGAATAAGAGCAGACTTTGTCACATGCCTGGGTTCCCGAGATCGCCGGACCTGGTGAGGATGATCTACTTTGAGAAGAGAATGAGGGTTGAAGTGGCGAGGAGCTTCGCCTGCAGTTACGTGGCCGGTTCCGGGGTGTGGTGGGTACTCCGCCCAGGCCTCCAGATCCCCAGGCCCGAGCTCTCTCCTGGGCCCTTACGTCTCGTGGGGAAGCAGGTATGTGGCATTACATTCTCTGGGCCACTCTTCCGCCATCTGTGAAGTGGGAATACTAATTGTGCTTGCCTCTTCGATTATCATGACACATCGGCAGGGCACTCCATATAAACCCCAGCCTTGTGTCTGGACACGAGGAGGCCCTCAATAAATGTTAGCTCATGTCACTTTTCTTGTGGTTGTCACTAAGTGGCAAGAGTCTTGTTCTGGGTATCTGCTGGCAGTTTGCTTCTTTAATCATTAACTTAGAAATTATTTGGCGAGTGCCCACCCCATGCCAGTCACGGCAGTATACAAGCTTGAGGGGTGAATCTGGCACCTGCACCAGTTTGAATTCAGGGCTGAGCATCACTGACCCTTGTAGAATCACCGGACTCCAGCCGTGCCTCCTCGCCCGGGAGACGGCGCGGCCTGTGGGCTGGGCAAAGGCTGACTTGGCTGCTGTTTTGAGTCTCGCGTTCTGAGCAGATTTTTCCCAGAGCTGCCATCTTACACGATGGCGCAAGAAAAAGGTCACGGGCTTTACAGCCAGTCGGATCTGGGTGTGGATTTCAGCCCCACCACCGGCAAAGAGGGGCTCTGTGCAGGTTTTAACTCTGCTGTGCCTCAGTTTCCCACATGTATCTTGAGGATCTCAGTGCTGACTTCACAGGGCTGCCTTCAAGAAGAGACCTCTCATGTGGTCTGCAAGTGACAGGTGCCAAGTGATTGCCATCACTGTCTCTGGGGCCACTTAAAATCTTAAACCGGGTCCATGTCTGTGAAGTGTGCATCCTAGTCTGCACAAAGAGTGATACTTAATTTTTAATTTCCAATGTCTTAAAACGGACTGAGCATTGCTTCCTCAAAATGCTTTACATTATGTGGCTGTCGCCGCTTCCTTGCCAAGAGCCATTTCGGTGGGCGTGTTTCAGAGCGAACCGTGTAGCTTGCCTCGAGTAGGTTCTATCCTAATGGAAAACAGTCGTCACTAGCTAGACAAGCTTGAGTGGAAAATCTAGCCCTGAAATCTAGCACTTATTTAAATCACTACTGGAAATAATAAAATGAGTGTGCAGAAATAGTTTTTCCTCCAGTTGGTCTCAGAAAAAGAAAACTGTTAACTGTGTCACAAAGAACCGTGGAGTCTTTTGTGCACATTGAAATCGTCGGGTGACAACTGCAGTGTGCACATATTTGTTGTCTCTTGTCCACCCTGCCCCTCTGCTGAGAAAACTTGGTCATTTGTGCATTTCAGGGAGATGTGGCATCGGGCCGTGCTTCGACCACACGCCGGGCGGTAGTGCAGGGTGGCTGGAGCGGATCAACCTGTTGGAAAGTGACCTGTCACAGGGACTATTACAAAGATCCCTCACCTGCCTCTGCCCCTCAGGTGCTGGAGGTCCTGCATGCGGTTAGTGGGTGCTGCTGTTATGACGATGAGTCTTCAGCTCCGGGAACCTGGCTCTCCTGGGGTCTGCCGATTCTCAGGGGCTGGTGGGCCTTGGGGCTGTCCTGGAAATAGGATGTAGAATCCTGAGTGTGGGCTTTTTTCTGGAGCCTCTGGAGACCTTGTTCTGGAGCTCGATGGTGTGTTCCAGAAGGCCTGAAGTGCGTTTTTCATATTTGTAGCTTCAGCAAGCACAGTGTCCTGCACACAGTGGGTGCTTGAAAACCTTTAGGATGTGGGCTTCTAGAAAGGAGAAAACACTGTGTGTTTTTTGGCTTAATCATCTAGCTTTTTTTTTTTTGCCCAGCATAAAGCAAGTACCGCACAAGCTTTTCAACGCTCGTGGAAAAACCTGGCTTCTGAGCAGCTCTGGGTGACATAACGGATGACGGCGACGGGTTTTTATGAGGGAGACGTTATGCCGTGAGCGTCAGGGCTGAGAGAGGTAGTCCCAGCTCGTGTTTTACATACAAAGACACGGTCTCGGAGACAGCGTGACTTGCCCGGTGTTCCCGGCGGGTTTGTGGCGGGGTTGGGATCTCGGCGCTGGGGCCACACACGGTGGCTTGCTGCCTTGCTGGGGAGGCGCCACCTTTGTGGCTCTGAAGGGTCAAAGTGCAGATGGTTGCAATGGCAGCCACCACCTCTGTCCTCCAGAGCCAGGCTTGTTCCTCTGCTCCGTAAGAGCAAGAGAGGGTTGAGGCTGCGCCGGCCCCTGCGTCCTGCGTGTCGGGCCCAGCCCATTCCCCGTGCCGGCTCAGCTTCAGCGTTTTGTTAGCTGACGCGTGGAGCAGCCCCACTTCTGTCCGTGCCCCCTGCCTCTCCACCCCTCCGTTGCCTTCTTCCTGTCCCACACTGGGCACCAGGCGAGCCTCTGCAGACCCTGTCCCTGTCCCTGTCCTGGTGCTGTCCCTGTCACCCATCATACTTTGCAGCTGGAGGAGACACTCCCAAGTGATACCGAGGGTCTGAACTGAGACGGTTTAAGACTCAGTGCGCCAGTCCGACTAGGCAAAAAATCGGAAGAGGTGCCTGAGACCTCTTGCCTTGTCCGCCTCCCGCGCACTTCCTGGGACTCCCTGCCCTGATTCTCTGGGAGAGACTGCAGACCGTTCTTAAGCGGGGATTTCTGCAGGGATGGGAAGGGGCCGGGATGAATGGCCAGACTGTCTGGGGCCAGGCCGCGGTGGTGGGGTAGCGGTTAGGATGGGCTCCCCCATTGAAGAGGTGTGGGAGGACACCGGGGTTAGGACGTGGGTATTTATAATGAGCGGCGTGTCTTTGGGGAGCCCAGGACAGCACTGGGCCTCACTTTCCTTGTCTGTAAAATGCAGGGCTGGATGAGCAAGTTCCTGCCAGTTTGATTCACTGGGGCCTGCCCAGGTGTCCACCTGGGCCCTGTCTGCCCACCATCACTTTGGAGGTGTTCCAGATATTTCACAGTGTGAAGGACTCTGCAGTAGAAGCCTCCATGAGCTTTTTTTCTGCTGTCTCTCACCTCCCATTGTAAAGAAGTGGCTCAGCCCTGATTGTTAGGCCTTGGGGGACAGACACTGACCCCGGAAAACTGACCCTCCCTGGTAAGCTGAAACACATTCTGGATGGATGATCATTGTGAAGTGGCGAAGCTTTTCCCGAGTCGCACCCACAGCTGTCCCAGGCTCTTCAGGGCTCCCCACCCTGGTTACCGAGGCTCCCAAATGATCCCAGTCGACTTTGCTTTTCACACTCTTGTTTCTACTATAAAACTTGACTCTTACTACTTGCGCCTGTGAACCTGCCCTTAGCTGCCACCTGCCTCTTCTCGTTCATTACTTCAGATTAGTTGCAGACAGGAAAATTGGACACCTGTCTCTAGAATTATACACACACTGAAGCAAGTAGGCCAGGAGTGAGGGCCCGAGGGCCTCTCCTATAATAATGCAAAGAATGCCTGTCATTTGCTGCGGCTCGCTCTATGCGGATGCCGCGTTCAGCATTTTGTATATGTTATCTCATTTTCTCTTCGCGTCCATGCTGGCCGACAAAGATAGTTTTATTTCCATTTACAGATGAGGAAATAAAGTCACAGAATGGTTATGTTGGCTACCTGAGACCATAAAGCTGGTTCCCTAGGCCAGATGCAAAGGAAGCTGTATATCGTGGACGTTTGATCTCAGTGAAAAATGCCTAATTTTTTATGGAATAAGATAAGAGTTCAGGATATATTTTCCATGTTTCTAATATACTTTTATGAGACAAAGCTTGAGTGAGGCATCTTGGTCATCGGAAACTGTGGAATCTGTCAGGGATGCCATATGGGGCAGGCTGCAGGAAGGGCTTGCTCAAGGAGAAGGAGTAAAGAGGACATTCTAAGGAGTCTAAACAGAGGCAGGGAGGGAGCCTGGCCTTTTCATCCGGAAGTGCGGCGAATGGGGTCCTTTGTCCGAATAACGAACACGTAGCAGCTGTGGTTGTCACAGACACACGTTTTGCCAGCAAATAACCCGATGTGTGACATTTGGGCAGTTCCGTCTTGATTTGGGAAGAGCTGTCATCTGTGTTCAGGCCTTATTTTGGCATGTCTGCTTCTGGTGTTAGCCGAGGGCTTCTTTAGGGCCAGAGCACTGATTCTGTTGATCTTCCGGGTCTTTTGGTGAATCGCTTTGGCCTGAATTGCTCATGATTCACTTTGCTCATATAAATATGTTTTTGGAACTCTTAAATAGACAATTATACTGGTTTAACTTAGTAACATCTATTGTTTGTAACTTGTAGAGAGAATGTATCCATTAGCTTTCATCACATAACAAAACACTTGGAAACCCGGTGACTTAAAACAACAACCATTGTTATTTCTCATGTGTCTGTAGGGATCATATAACAAAACACTCTGAAACCCGGTGACTTGACTTAAAACAGCAACCATTGTTATTTCTCATGTGTCTGTAGGGATCACCTGGTTCAGGCCGGGCCGGGCCGGGTGGCTCGGCTCCACGGGCCTGTCAGCCGCCTGTTCTTCCCAAGGCGATGGCAGAGGTACGGACGGCAAGCAGTGCACACGACATGTCGTAAGGCCTGGGCCAAGGACTGGCGTGTTGTCACTTCCGCCCCATCCTATTGGTCAAAGAAAGTCTCCAAACTCAAAGGGAGGCGTGGAGAGATGGGTTTCACTCCGTTAACTGAATGAACTGCAAAGCCATTCACGCGGCTAAGGGTGTGAGTACAGGGAGGGATCATAAATTGAAACCAATAATATAACCTACTGTAAATGCTAATAAACTGCTACTTATCAAATACTTGTCGTGGGCCAGTACTGTCCGTATGTAACAATAGCGAGCATCTTTTTAGCACCTGCTATGGGTGCTTCTAAGCACTTTACACAGATTGGTTCACGTAGTGCTCACTGCAGTGCTATGACATAGGTCCTATGATTATTTCCCATTTATATCCAAGGAAACGGGAGGAGAGAGGGTTAGCAACTTGCTCAAGGTCAAGTTGGGCTCCAGCACCCAAGCTCCAGTGCTAAATGTGATCTGTCACCATCAGGGACTTCTTTTGAGAACAGAGGCCCAGGTCACTTGACTGAGGTCATTAAGTGGACATGACTTTAGCGTCCTGGCCTACGTAACTGCTAACTATTCTTTCCACTATGCCGTAGGCCCGTGAGTGTTTATTCTGTTTATCGACTGAGTTGTGATCAAGAGCATAAAACTCCAAGGTATAAGACCGAATCCGATAATCTATTGTTTGTACAGAACTCTCCAGTCTTGTTCGCTTTCTGAGTCTGAGCAACAATCTTATGATATCTTTGAGCTAAATGTGAAAAATGTTCCTTCCTCCGCTTGTTGATTAATATTTCTTGAAAAAATGGATTTCCATATACATAGCCTAAAGAGAACTGTGGGCAGTTAGACATACTAATCAGAAGAGGGCTTTGTGTTTTAGAAAAGGTTAATTAAAATCCATCGAAATTTTTTCTTTAAAACATTAAAGTAAAATAATGTTATTAGCTCTATTTTCCTCTCTCTTCCCAGAGGGCAGATGTAAATGTTCTACCTAAATGAAGCCGTTTATTTAAATCTATCCAGATTTCTTTTGAAATTTCATACATCTTTCTTCTGCTGTATCAGCTTATAGCTACAATAATTTAATAAGTTTTTCCTAGGGTGAAATTGGATGCCCTTTATCGATCTTACACTGAGGGGGCATTCAATTACTTAATTTAAAATGCTATTTCTGGGTCTCTCAATTACGATTTTGTTATAAATGGCTTGCTAATGATGCTTGGGGTGCATAGGTTAATAGGGGGCATCCTAGCCAGGGCCGGGTAATTGAACGTTTTCTATTTTGGGACCAGTTATCTGATTTCTCACGGTGCTACTGGTTCCCACAGCTGCAGGCTGCATTCACAGGGCACAGCGCTGAGCCCAGGCTGAGAAGTGATCTCACTGAAATGCATACCTGGGACTTAGGTCTGATACCTGAGTGGGAGGCCAAGGGTCCTGTCTAACCGAGTCCACTGGCACCGAGGTGTGGGCGTTCCAGACAGGTGAAGTGTAAGGGGCATGCGTTGCTCATTTTTTAAGGGAGAACAACCTTAGTGTTAGGTTTTTCGGGGAAATTTGCGGCGTGTGGAAAAGGCCAGTTCGGGCGGTCTGTTTTCTTTTCAAAACAGTCATGTCGATTTGATTTTTCTTCACTGAGTTATGCTGGCTAATAGTTATACGCATTGTAAAGATCCTTTTTGCACTTGGGCACATCCTAGCGCTGACTCTGGCCTTCCAGGCTCTGCGGAGTCTGGTCCCCGCCTCCTCCCTCGTCTGGTCCCCAGCCGCCGCCCGTCCTGCAAAGCCTTTATTTAATCTCCAGGTTCTCTTTTTTGCTGGGTCGTTACTTCTCCGGATCCCCACACGGCTGGCTTCCTTGCTGTCATTCAGGTGTCCCTCCCAAAGCTAGGTCTTCCCTGGCCTTTCCGTCTGCTGTACCTCCTGTTCCTCTCAGGCGGCTGTTCTTCCTGCGGGGCGAAGGTCGGGGGGTGCTGCTCAGCACCCCATAGTGCACAGAACAACCCTGACAGCAAAGAGTTATCCAGCTCTCGCGCCATGTGGAGAACCTCCGTTCTAATGGTTTTCTTATATTCTTTTTTGTTTTCTTCATTGCCTTTATTGACATTCGAGATAATGATCTTATTCATGTGTGACTTTTTTTATTGTCTGTTGCCCCGGAACCCCAACGTCCCGGTGGAACCCGAGCTCCAGGTGGGAACAGGCCCGTCGTGGTCTCCCCGCGCCACCCCTGTCCAGTTGGACGAGAGCTGGTCTGGAAGCCTTGGTGCTCCCAGCTCTGCACTTACCAGGGTGGGTGCCCAGTCACGTGTTCGCTTGGTCACACGACTGTTACTCTTCATCAACGTTATTGAGGTGTATTTTACTAGACACTGGCCATATGTTTCGGTAAAATTTGTCAACGTTAGTTTTGTATTTTTTTTCAAAGAGAGTCCCCCCCCGCCCCCGGCGTGTTTTCCCACACCAACACATTCTCCACCTCTCCAGACACCAGCTGGGTGTCGTATAACTCAATTCAGTTCTGACACTAACTACTCAGAGTCAGCACAGACCCGCGGATTTAGGGGCTCAGTCCCTGAAGACGGCTCCACTTCAGATGTGCAAGTATTGGGTCCCCAGGCTGCCCACTTCTGTCTGACTTGACTACAAATGTCAAGGTTCCCACTACACCCTTCTCAAGTTCAATAACTTGCTATAAAGACATGCAGGACTCGGGAAAGTGCCTTAGTTACTGTTACCAGTTCGTTCTAAAGAACATGGCTCAGGAACGGCCTGATGAAGAGATGCATGGAGCCAGGTGTGCACGGAGGGGCCCAGAGCTTCCATGCCGTCTCTGGGGATCCACCCCCCCACCAGCACCTCCATGTTCACCCACTAGCAAGCTCTCCGGATCCTGTCAGCTGGAGATCTCTGTGGAGGTTCCGTTACATAGGCACGACTGATGAAATCATTGGTGATTAACTCAATCTGCGGCCTCTCTTCTCTCCTTGGAGGTTGAAAGTTCCAAGCTTCTCATCAAGGCTCGATCTTCTGGTGACCAGCTGCATCCTGAAGCTATCTGGGGGCCCGCCAAGAGTCACCTCATTAGTTTAAACTAAAGTGTGGTTGAAAGGGGCTTCTTATGAATAACAATCTATCACTCAGGAAAATCCCAAGGCTTCTAGAAGCTATGTGCCAGGAACCAGGGACAAAGACCAAATATTAATTTTTTGTTACGTTCCCCCCCCCCCAACATCTTGTTCTGGCTCCAGGCCCCATATCTGGACTTGTGTCTTCAGCAGGCACCTGGTGAATGACAGGACGAATGAATGAATGAATTATAAGAGACGATATGACACTGTCTGAGTGTTTTTTAAGGCTCCTAAGGCATGTGGAATTGTCTCCCCAGTCCTCTGCTCCCCGTTTTATGTTTGAGCGGTGGGCCATGGAGTGGGTGGGCACAGTCTGCCATGGGGACAGACACTCTGGCTGACCAGTCCCAGAGCTTTGTCGTGGACACTGTCAGCTTCTCCGTCAACCCAGGGCTATTTATTTACTTTACTTGAAATGAGAAACCTTTGTTCTTGATTAAGAATGTTTTGTCCATTCTGTTGGGTCCAGATTTTGTACATTCTTGTCTTGGAGCATCAAAGACCTTTTTCAAAAAAAAAAAAAAATCTAATTAGGGCTTTTGCAGCCAGAGAAACGGAGGGCGGGAACTGGCCCCCCACCAGGATCCTGGTTGGAGCCTTGTCGTTCAAGTGTAAAAAGATGTTTCCTTGGCTTAGTAATGGGGTTGCCAACTCCAGGAGCTCGTCTGTTGTTTCTTTGGTTTGGAAGAATGATTTGTACCAAGAGATGGGTCAGGGGTGGTGACAAGTTCAAAACATCGGTTTGAGCCTTGAGGTTCTGACGTGTCTGTCCAACTGCTCTCACGGACAGCAGGGCCTGAGACGTCGCCTGGTGCCAGAGCAGTTTGCTCCCCCAGCCCCCACTTCTCCGTTCTTCTCAGAACTGCCCTGGCCCACGCCTCAGCCTTCACCGATAAGTTAAGCAGGGGACGCTTATCGACAATATACAGGACATTGTGTAGAAGACATTTAAGGAAACACTGCTTAGCTATTTCTTGGTCAATGAATTTTGATAAAACATGAGCCTTTTGGTCCAAGGGAAGGGAATGTTTCTGTTAGTGGGTTTTGATTGTTCAACTCTTCAGTCAATACAAGAAGGCTTTTAATGCAAGGTTAGTTAATACCACCTTCTCTGGGGCAGTAAAGATTGTTTTCCTTAGCACCCTTGGGTAAGGGTGCTAAGGAAAAACCATGTGATGAGATCTCCCATCTTTTATTCCATTTCAGATGTTCTTGGCATTCACTGATGATTAAAAATCATGGTAGTCATAATAGTCGTTGATAATGCTAATATTGTTGTTATCCACCTTTTAGGGGATGCTAAATATGTGTAGACATCATGCAAACTCTTTACATGCAGTATTTAGTACTTTTATAAACTTATACGGGAGGGTCTCTTCTACTAATTTTACTGATGAGGAAACCGGAACTTAGAGGGTTTATTTCTATGGTTTGCTCAAGGTCATGTAGCTAGTTAGCAGTGGTCTGTCACTGCAATTCTTACAACTCCAAAGACATGTCATCCAGGTTATATGTTTTATAACCACAGGACTTTATTACTGGATTTTTAAGAATCTTGTTTTCCCCAAGATGATGAAAGTGAAAAATGACTTCAGGTCTAAAGTGTTATGTTACTCGGGGGAATATTGCATATTGGATTTAATTGCTTAATAACTGAGACTCAGATGATGTTTTACATGATATGCTCTGCTAAAAAAGAGAATCGTTTCAGTGTTTCTAAGTTTTCATTAACTTTTGCTTCCTAAACTGATAATAAAGGTTAGCTCTAGGTAAGAGACTGTTGGTGTTATTGAGAGAGAAAACAACATTACTTCCTCTGTCTGTTTCCAACCTAACTATCCTCCTTCTTGAATTTTTCATTGACTTAAAAGCGCTGATTTCAAATCATCCCTGAAGTTCATAGTCAGCGGCCACACATGAATCCGAGAATGATTGCAATGTCCCGAGAGTGCGGGATCCAGTAATTTCGCTCTGTCAGGTAGAGGCATTAGAGGACAGGTGAGTTGTGCAAAATATGAGGTGTTTGATGTGGTACCAGTGCTGCCGGGGTTGGGGCCACATTTGGTGGCAGAGTTCGAACCCCAAAGCCAAGCACTAAGGCTCTGAAACCTCTCCCTTAATTCTATACGGTTTTCTACGACTTGCTTACTACCAAGCAGGCTTGGCTGAAACTTCAAAATCCTCTCTTTGGAAGATGGCCCTTGGGTTATAGCTATTATTACATAATGTAATAAAACCTCTTTTCTTTGTCGTTTAGGTAATCTGACATTTGAAAGATTCTGCTCCCCCCTGAAGAGGAAACATTTCAAAGGAACACGGGATGTAGAAGAAGCAATTTCCATGGGCATCTCCATGGACGGTGTGCCAGTCCATCCCTCACTGAGACCATGATATCTGCCAGTGTCTTGGGTGCTTCCACGTTCTCCGGCGAGAATTCTTCCACTTCATTTTGTGCCATGGGGAAAACCTGAAGGACCGGCGGGATTGCTCCTGAACTTGTGGCTTTTCCAGCGGTTGCAGTGGCGCGGGCAGAACATGACGATCGGCCATCACGTCCTTGAGTTTTCTCTCGGAGTCGAACCAAAGAACGCCCTTCCTCGTTCTTGCGTGCTTTGGCACTTGCTCATTTTTATATTTGTTGCTGCTGCTTGTGCCTTCCGACCATCTCATGTAATCACAAGACGTCATTAGAGTTCCGCAGCACGACCTGCACGTACCCGACTCCTTGCCCATGGCTCGGTGGGCCGGCCGCCCACGGGTGTTACCATGAGGCACTGCGTTAACTGCTGCATACAGTTGTCACCCGACGACACACACAAACAGCGGATCGGCTGCCAGGGAGGCCCCCAGCACTGCTGCCAGGAGTGCCCCACGTGCAAGGGAGAGAACAAAATAGTGTTCCGTGTGGACGGTAAACAGATGAACTTGCTTGCTGTTCTCGAAGTGAGGGCTGAGGGGAGCGAGAGCTGGGGCGGGTTGTTGCGTTTCAAGAAGGGAAAGCGATGCAGCCTTGTTTTTGGGTTGATAATAATGACCCTGGTGATGGCCTCCTACATCCTTTCTGGGGCCCACCAAGAGCTTCTCATCTCATCGCCTTTCCATTACGGAGCCTTCCCCAGCAATCCCAGCTTGACGGACGGTGAAAACCCAAGTGACATGAAAGAGCATCATCACCAGCCCTCTGTAAATAATATTTCATTCATCAAGGACTACCCGAGCATTAAATTAATTATCAACAGCATCACAGCCAGGATTGAGTTCACGACCAGACAGCTCCCAGACATAGAAGATCTCAAGAAGCAGGAATTGCACGTGAGTAGTCTTGTGCGAATCTCTACTGATTGACAGATTTTAAAAAATGGATGCTTCCTTTCCCCCCACCATCTTTAGGGACACAAGAAGAAAACGACCCCCGAATTTCTCAAGTATAACAAGGATAATTGGACAGCCTTGTGGATGGATCACAGTGCCCTGGGAGGGTGCTGTCTGTTTACAATGTTTGTGCCAAGAAGGAAATTCACAGTACTGATCGGGACAGCTAGAAACGGTGGAGGATGACCCCTTCTCATAATTCCGTTCTGGGACTTCTTGCTTGAAACGCGGTCACGGCAATTAAAGTTGCTTCTGTAGATCGCCGTCATCCTGTTTCTATTCTGTCCTAATTAGTATTTTTGTCTCTGATGGCCATTTAAATATACAACTAGTAAAAATATTCCATCTGTTTCATTCAGACCGTCGTGTGTGTACGAGAGACGGGGAGAAAGAGAGGAAAATCATGGTAGAATGGATTTTGGTTCAGCTTTCATCTTCCTTCTCTCCAAAATTTATTTTTCATTCTGGGCTAAGGAAAAACAGGGTCATTCGCTCTTTGCCAGGTTTCGCTTGACTCCAGCATTTAGTCATTGTAAATACGACTTCAGGTTTGGACGCTGGAGTGAGTATCGGAGCCGGGAGCGCGTGTTTGGGCTAACGTTCTTCCTCCCGGGGGGCCTCTCCCTTTTCCCCTTTCTCGTTGCAGATGTTTTCGGTCATCCCCAACAAATTTCTTCCAAATAGCAAGAGCCCGTGCTGGTACGAGGAGTTCCCGGGGCGGAACAGCACCGACCCCTACGTGAGCAACTCGTACGCGCTCTACTCGCGGCGCTTCCGCTCCACCTTCGACGCCCTGCGCAAGGCCTTCTGGGGCCACCTGTCCCACGCCGCCGGCAGGCACTTCCGCCTGCGCTGCCTGCCGCACTTCTACATCATCGGGCAGCCCAAGTGCGGCACCACCGACCTGTACGACCGCCTGCGGCTGCACCCCGAGGTCAAGTTCTCCGCCATCAAGGAGCCGCACTGGTGGACGCGGAAGCGCTTTGGTGAGCGCGCGCGCGTGCGCCGTGGCTGCCCGGGGAGGGGGCCCGGCGTGTCCCAGTCTCCACCTGTTGCACACGTCGGGGTCATCAGGGTCGGTGGGAGCCGAGAGAGCCTAACTGTGGGCCTGTCCCCGTGCTGGGCTCTGTGTGGCACGGGCGGGGGAGATGAGAAAACCCGCTGAGACGCAGGGATCAGATCACTTATATGTCTAAGGTCCCGGCGAGCAACCCAAAGGGCTGGAACCCAGCTCCCGGCCACCCAGGGCGCATTGAGTGCGAGCTGTGTGTAGGCCAAGGGGAAGGGTGCAGAATCCGCAGCTCATCTCGTCCGGAAGAGCCTTGGCGCCTGTGCCAGTGGTCAGTGCCAGGTGCAAGGTGGACATTTGCCTGGGCCTGTCCACACCCAGCTCTGCGCCTGTCCTGCCAGAACCCCCTCACTGGGAGGGGTCGGTAGAAAGAAAGGCTGCCGCATGGACCGCGGTTTCAGCTTCCTGCTGGCTCAGCCGATGGGCTGTGAGCGTGTTATTGAGGTGTTTGTGCCTTGTTTTCTCCCACTTGCCCCATCTGCCACACAAGGATAATTCCTGGCAACCTTGCTCACAGCACCCCCTTCCCGTGGGGTTGGCTGTGGACATGGCCCAGCCCTTCTGCAGGATGGTTTCTGCTCCGCCCAGCTGAGCCACGGCCCTCAGGTCACTCACTGTTTCCGCTCCTTAACCTTTTTCCTCTGCCAGGAGACGTTTGGTCACTGGAGCTAAGGGATGACAAATGCCAAAGTCCGGGTGGGCCAGAGGGCGTTTTCCATGTAAAGGACCCAGGTTGCTTAGAAGGGATTCTTAAGTTTTTCTTAGTGGAACCCAAGTTTACACCAACGCTTAATGTGTTTCATGACAAACGTTTGACGTGATCCTTTTGATGTCCTCCAGGAGTGGACAAGAGTATGAATCTGTCTCCTGGGGTTTGGCAGTGGCAGCCGTGGGGACCAGGTTTCACGTTTGTACTTGTGCGCGGGGCACTCTCCCTACACATTGCCATTCCACTAATGAAAACCAGGTCCCCCCCACCCCCACCCTGGCGGGGAAGACGGCTGCTCGACTGGGTAGGCCAGGAGACAGAGCCTCAGATAAAAAACCTCCCTTCCCTTTTTGATGCAGTGTATGTATCCTGGATGCAGCTGCCACGTGGCCATTTTAGGGTCTCACTTGGTGCTCAAGTTAACCAGCTTGGAACTCTCTGGCTCTCCAAATAGATACATTTATAGTTCTCAAACAGCTGTGCCATCCTTTAGGCTGCCACTTTGTGCCTTGATGGTGGTGTGTCCTACTCCTTGAAGTGTGTGTGGATTAAACTAAGGCGGCCAGTTCGCAGATGCCTGCCTACCTGCTGCCCGCTCCTGCAGCTTACCAGGCTGAGCCTTGGCTGCCGCAGCTGGCCTTGGGCCTTCCCATCCTTCTCTGTCACTCCCTACAAGGCCATCAGCCTGGCAGTGGCAGCTTTGTCCTCAGTAACTCCTGCTTCTTGTGTAGGAATTGTCCGCCTGAGAGATGGGCTGCGAGATCGCTACCCCGTGGAAGATTACCTGGACCTCTTTGACCTGGCCGCACACCAGATCCATCAAGGACTGCAGGCCAACTCTGCGAAGGAGCACAGCAAGATGAATAGAATCATTATCGGTATGGCTTCGTGGAGCTCCTGTGGGCCCCGCTCCTGCCCTGGGCCTGGCCCAGCTTTGCGGAACGTTTCCATGACACCTGCCCACATCTGTCGAGCATGCATTCCCCACCTGTCTGTCACTCTTACCCCTATGTGAAATGTTCACGTCACTTGCACAGTTTCTGTAAAGCAGAAATGTAGACTTTCTAGTTCGAGGAGACTCAAGGGCATCTGAAATGGCTTTTTAAAATGGTTGCCATTTCTTTGTCTTTATTTTAATTAAGCACACACACTTGGCTTCTTTACATGATAAACCGATCTAAGTGCGGATGGGAGATCATACATGCATTAACCTGGTAGTGTGGCTCTGGCAATCCCTGGGTGCTGGAACCCCACGAAGACGGAGGCAGACTTTCCTGAGACAGACACAGTTCCAGCGCATCCTCGGTGCCTTACTGCTGTTGAAAAGCCCAGCCTTTGTCACCCGAATGCTTTTAGACTTTCAAAATGAGGTGGTTTGATTAATAACCATTTTTTAATTCATAAGAATGTTTTATTAAAAGCATGTGTTTGTTGACTTATGTCTTCTGAAAGAGAAAAATCTAGTTGCATATTTTGCTTAAATTAGTTACCTGAGGCAGGTAACCATATGTATTTTTTGTTTTCCTAAATCTATTTTATTTTGATTCTCCAAATTCGGTGAATCTCTTAGCAACCAGGAGGAATTGTAATCAACCGTTTGAAAGGTACTCTCATGTCCAAGGTGACAGGCTTATGTGCCTAAGCCCTGATTGATGATTGATTGATTTAGCTCAAAACCAAGTCCTGGGAGCCAGATGAGATCACACCCCTTCCCTCCCCTGTGTGAACTGGCTAATAGCTATTTTCTTACGGCCTTGGAGTCCAAACACCATAAACCACAAGTCTAATTACTATTTGACTATGATTCCCACCCCGTGTGCCTCTGGGAAAATTTCATGTTCTTTGGAAAGAGCTGAAAATATGCATCCCAGGGCCAGGAAGTAGAGACCAAGATAATAAATGATAAAGGAAAGCCTTAGTTGGGTTTCCTAATTTTATTTACTTCTAGATTTAAAAAGGAAGAGTAAAGAATAAATGTGTTGCTCTGATGTTTACTCGAAGCAGACTTTGTTGAGTTTTCTGTTAGCAGAGAGGCAGATGGAAAGCTGGCATGGAGCCCTGCCTGTGCCACCATCCAGCTCTGTGCTGCATGACAAGCCAGTCTTCATGGCCCTGAACTCAGTCTGCACATCTGTAAAATGTGTCGTTGGACCAGATGGGTTCTGGGCCCCTCCTACCCGGAAATGTAATTCGGACTGCTTCAGCTCCCTCCGGTTGGGTCCTGGGTAGAAGTATAAGCGTCTTCCTTCATCTCAGCCCACAAGTTGGACAGAGGGCCTTTCCTCTGGGCTGATGGTCCAGGCTGATGGCTGGAGTCATGAGGGACTCGAGTGGCTGAGTCCTCTGGGGCTGGAGCTCTGGGTATACTGAAAAGCCCCTGATGTCGGGGCCGCCGCGCTGCCCCGTCAGCGTGCTCCCAGGAGGGCTCTGCTGGTTTGTCGCATTGTTAGTTTTCTAGATCGTACGGTCCGAGAGGGAAGGGGATTGTCCGTGTTTTCCCCTGATTATCCCCAGGGCCGAGCCGGTGCTGGGCGCATGTTAGTCATCAAACTAATGCTTCCCGGAGGCCTGGATGAAGGATGAGAGGAGGATGGATGGATGGATGGACGGATGGATGGACAGGGGGATAGACTGATGCTTCTGTGGTTGTAGAACCAGTTCGTTTATGAAGTTTGACAGAATCTGTGCCAATGTCGTTTTAGAGACTTCCCTCGTCCTAATATTCTCCTATTCATTGTGAGTAGAATTTTCAAAGGACTCCTGATTGACTTGTCTTTTTTTGTATTCTATGGTATTCTCTTAAATAAAAAAGAAAGACCAGAACAGAGATGCTCACCTGGACGTGATTGCATGTCCACAGAACCAATGGGGTCCCGCCCGCCCCCTGCACTGTGGTGACACTCTTATCACTGATCGAAGAGACTTAGTTTTTGGCTCAGACATTCCCTGAGTAAGTGACTTTGAGATATATCACAGAGTCTCCTGCAAAATATCAGGAAATTGAGTATGTAATTGATTGATTTGCCTTTCTTTCAAAACTCTGAAGACTGTCCTAAAAAAAAAAAAGTTAGAGAATCGATTCAGTTTTCTGAGAAATGTGGAAATATCTGTGTCTTGGCCTCACCTCTGTCCTAGAATGTATGTTTTAATAGTTTGTCCTGCATTTGTGCAGACCACGATGGAACGGGAGCAAGCACCAACTTCCTGTTTTCTCAGGCAGGACTGAGTGAATGCAGCTGTGTGCAGGGCAGTGCGGCAGGCAGGCCTGGAGGACTCAGAGCTTGAGACTGAGGTCCTGGGAGCCTCCCGCAAAGCCTTCCTCTCATTTATGCCCTGGGACTCACCAGTGTGTGATTTCAAAGAAGGACTGATGCAGAATGCATCCGGTTTCCTAATGAGGATCAGCTTCCCCAAGCCCCTGCTTCATCCCTGATGCTTTCAGAAGGGAGTCATCTCATGCACCCTCAGTGAGCCTTTAAAATGCCACAGAACTGTGCGCTGTGAGCCGAGTTAGAGATCGTGAAATGGGGAGGCCCGATGCTAGTAGAGGTGTTTTTGTGCATCCTGGGGAGAGGAGCTGGGAGGAAGAGGGAGGCTCGGTGTTGCATGGATCACCTTGATTTCCAGATGATTGAGGTCTTTGTGCGTGTGTGTGTGGGGGCGGGGAGGGTGTCATGAGGCAGAGGGTGGACCTCAGCTTCCCCTTCCCGGAGGCCTGTCTGCCCGTGTGGTGAACCAGCTCGCACGCTCACGGCTGTTTACGAAAGAGGCATCGGAGCCAGGTTTGGCCCCAGCGCAGGCTGCTCTGCGGAGGCCCATCACCGCCCTGCTCATGCGCATTGTCTTCCGTTTCCAGGGGAGGCCAGCGCCTCCACCATGTGGGACAACAACGCCTGGACCTTCTTCTACGACAACAGCACGGATGGCGAGCCGCCTTTTCTGACCCAGGACTTCATCCACGCCTTTCAGCCAGACGCAAAACTGATCGTCATGCTCAGGGACCCCGTGGAGAGGTGAGCAGTTTAGATTTTTTTGAGGGGTGAAAAGAAAAGGCAGTTGTGAAGAACAGACTCTTCCTCCTCATCACAAACAAGGTCGTGCCTCTCTTATTATTTATTTTTATTCTTATTTTTTAGATAAACACGTTTAACTTGCCATGTCACTGCTATTTCTTATGTAAATGTTATTCTTGGGGCAATCTTCACTGTGTCTAAACAGATCGTGGGTTGTTTAACTAGCCATTGTGACCCTGGTCTGTGGGTCTTCAGCCCCTGGCCGCTTTGACCTGGCGACTTGGGCTGCTCCTCGGGCCTCGTCAGGAAATGAGAAGCACTCTTGGAATCCTCCAGAATTCCTTGCCTCCTGACTGATTGATGCCTTTATCTCGTGGGCTCTGAGCGTGCAGGCTTTCCTTGAGAGGCCAGAAGGAAGGAAAACGGTGGACAGCCGCTTCGTTGTAAAGAGCGGGGGTTGCCCAGTGTGGATGAGGCAAAGCTAGGACGATATGGAACAGCCAGTGTGGGGAGGCCGGGCCAGCGCTGGGTGATGCCCACGTGGGTGGCAGAATCTCGAGGCTGCCAGCACCTTGCAGTTATCGAGTCTAACGTTGCCCCAACCGATTCCACATCAGAGGTAAGCGGGTTCCCGTCTGGTCGAGGACCCTTGGGTGGGAGTTCCCCACCCAGTATGGCCAATCCAGCTCTGCGAGGGCATTCTTCCTGTTTTGAGACCGAGTCTGTCTTCGGGTGGGTCCACACTTGGGACCCATTTCTTCCCCATAGAGCGAGCGCCAGAGATCACATCTGATCCTTCTGAAATGGGTGAGCCTGCCAGATGCTGCAGACGGCAGTCATGGCTCTGTGTCTTCCTTTCCTTTAGGCTAATCACCCTTCGTTACGGGTTGATTTATGCCCCACCCCCAGATGCGTGGATGCCCCCTTGTTTGGAAATGGGGTCTGTGCAGATGGACTCAAGTTAAGATGAGGTCATATTGGATTAACGTGAGCCCTTATCCAGTGGCTGGTGTCTTTATGAGAAGAGGAAATTTCGATGCAGAGACCCAGACACAGGAGAATACCATGTGGTAATGGGGGCAGAGGTTGGGGTGAGGCTGCCAGATGCGAAGGAATGCCTGAGATTGCTGGCCATGGCTGGCAGCCGGGATAGAGGTGTGGAACAGCTTCTCCCTCAGAGTCCCCACAGGGAAAGTCCCCAGAGGGGACCAACACCTGGATACCAGACTTCTAGCTTTCAGGACTGTGAGAGGATAAATTGCTCATGTTATAAGCCGCCAGTTTGGTAATTCGTCACAGCAGGCCTGGGACACTGATAACTGCCCTAGTTCCTTCCTGGCCCGGCACACAGTCCCGGCCCTGTGTGCTCACCAGTGATAGCAGTGAGACGTGTTCCTTGTGGAAATTTTAGAAAAGACATTGTTGGACTGTCTTTAAAAACGCCCGCGATCTCCCACCCAGATAACCGTTATTCGTATGTTGGTCTCTCTTCTTCCAGACTGCTCGTCTAGGCAGATGAGTGTGGTACGTGTGTGAACACAGCCTTACACCTTGCTTCTTCCCCTTCGCATTGCTGCCTCCAGAAGAACATGCCTAAAGGCCCTGCCCCGGCCACTCCACCCTGAACTTGACCCTCTCGTGGAGTTCTCAGAGTGGCCCCCGCTGCTCTCAGTGTGTTCTGGTCAGAGGAGAGCTGGCCGGTCCCCTCAGTCTCCGCCCTGCGGCCCTCCCGGTGCCGTGCGGGACACGTCTGTGACCACGGGCAGCTTCCTTCTGCCTCTGTGACTCTCCAGCCTCAGGAATCCATTTCTCTGGCTCCGAGGCGGCCTTGACCTCACAGCAGCTCCCATATCCCACCTGCCAGTTCCCACACAGTGGAGGTGGGAGTTCGGCCCTTCTGCCTGTGAAGCGGGCCGGTCCCCCTCGGTTGAGAACGGTTGACATGACCCATCGGGGCTCTCGAGGCATCATGATTACATAACTGTCAGCCTTGAAAGGAGAGGCCCGGTGACTAATGACCCCTTAAGGCCCACTGAGGTGTTTTTGCAGCTGTTCTGACGTCCGCCCCCACCCTGCCCCCAGCTGCAGTTCATGAGGTCGAAACATTCTCTAAGATTTGTGTTTCCTGCTCACCAAACGTCTTCCTGTCACATCTCCCTAGTTCCTCATTCCGAGGAAAGTCACACTGCGGGGGTCAGGGGTGAAGACCGTGGCCCTTTGTGGCTCCCTGGGCACAGAGAGGTGGGAACTGGTCCATGCTGGGACTTGGTTCGGTGTGTGCCTGCCCTGTCCTAGGCCTTGGGGAAGCGTGAGCTCACGGCTGGTCGGGGAGACAGGCATGGCCGTGGTTATTACGGTCTGCGGGTTATTACGGTCTGCGGATCCAGCAAGAGCAGAGGGAGGATGAGGTGGCTCAGGAGGGGGAAGCAGCTGCTGGGGAGGACGCCCTGGGACGAATAGTCTGGAGAAAAAACTGAGGCCAAGCTGGGCTTTGAAGGATGAATAAGAGTTTGCCAGGTGAACGAGGGAAGGTGGCCGGGGAAGAAGCGTCTTGAGCAGCAAGACGGAGCGTGTGGAGGTGACGACCACGTGAGCTTCCCCGAGCGTGTCCCTCTCTTCCCATCGTTCCGATCGTGCCCCCGAGGCCATGCGGGCCGTAAAGGTGCGCCTTCGAGCAGGGAGGGGAGTCAGCAGCGGGATCTGCCCCGCTCGCCTCTCGGACCCCAGCCAGAAGTCTGCCTTCCTTACCACGGCTCACGGGCCGCGAGCCGGCCATCCCGAGTAGTCACCCCCGTTTCCTTTCTTTGTAAGAATGAATACTCTGCTTACACTTTAGTTTATGATCACAAGCGCAGGCTTTTTGCCTTCCTGGCCCTTGACTCGACAGAAATCGTTTGTCCGTTGAAGTGTTTACTGCCCCTGGCCACGTGCCGGCCTTGTGCTTGCTGCTGAGCGCACGCACACCTGTGAGCGAGGGAGGCGTCACGTGCCCGCCGTCCAGGAGCCGGCGCGTGTTCACAGAAGCTGGGCGTTGACCCTCTCGCGATGGAGGGCAAGGGCAGGCTGCACGGTGGTGGCCTGCCTCCGGGAGCCAGCCCAGCGTGGGTGCGCCTGCTGGGTCCACCTTCTGCAGCCGTGGGACAAGTCCCCCGAAGCGCAGCAGCTTCAGACAGCACACTCACTGCCGGACGCGTTCCGAGCGGCAGAACCCGGCCCCGCTTCACTGCACTGCGGCGTGTCTCCCTGCCTGTCACCAGGGTGGGTCTCATCTGAAGGCTTGACCGGGGAAGGGTCCGCTCCATGTGGTTGTTGGCAGAGTTCAGTTCCTCAGGGGCTGTTGGAAGCAGGGCCTTCATCCTCAGTCGGCGCTGGCTGGAGGCCGCTGTCATGCCTTGCCACTGGCTTGCCACTTGCCAGCATGGCTGCGTGCTTCATCCGAGCCAGCAAAGGAAGGAGTCTGCTGCCAAGGCGGAAGTCTCTGTCTTTGGAAATCTGATCGCAAGAGTGACAGGTCTCACCTTTGCCATGCCCTATGGGTGAGCAGCAAGTCAGGGGTCCAGGCCACACTTAAGAGGAGGACATTACTGGGTGTGGCTACCAAGAAGCGGGGGTCCTGGGACCACCGTAGACGTCACCCACCAAACCCGCTCTCCGTTCCACTTTCTGGCCCCCCAGGCACTGGGGCGCGGCAGCCAGGAGAGGACTAATGGCCACCGTGGCGTCGTGCGTCATGGCAGGGCCTCCCGTGTGCGGCGGAACGCATGTCACGTGCACGGTCTCTGCGGGCGTGTGCGGTGGAGCACGTGTCACGTGCACGGTCTCTGTGGGCGTGTGCAGTGGAGCACGTGTCACGTGCTCGGTCTCTGCGGGCGTGTGCGGTGGAGCGCGTGTCACGTGCTCGGTCTCTGCGTGGGCGTGTGCGGCGAGTGCGTGTCACGTGCACAGTCTCTGCGGGCGTGTGCGGTGGAGCGTGTGTCACGTGCTCGGTCTCTGCGGGCGTGTGCGGCGAGCGCGTGTCACATGCACGGTCTCTGCGGGCGTGTGTGGCGAGCGCGTGTCACGTGCTCCGTCTCCGCGGGCATGTGCGGCGGAGCGCGTGTCACATGCGTGGTCCCCGTGTGGGTTGCTGATCGCAGCAGCTGTCCCATCGCTTTTTAAACATTTATAAAAATATGTGACAATAGGAATTTCCTCCTTTTAGAACCCGTGACTCATGGCCTCTCTGAAGTGGCTGGCTCGTTTCCCACCCCAGCCTGAAAGGAGGATAGATATCGGGGTGGTTAGGTCACTCTTGAAGAAACAAACACTCAGACCCCAAGTTTCCATAGTCTAATTGGGTCCCGGGCCGTTAGCTGCGCCCGTCATTCTGTGACCTTGCCCGTTAGCTGCGCCCGTCATTCTGTGACCTTGCCCGTTAGCTGCGCCCGTCATTCTGTGACCTTGCCCGTTAGCTGCGCCCGTCATTCTGTGACCTTGCACTCTGCAAGTGGGAGGTTCTCTGGGTTGCCAGCTGCCCGTGGGATTGGGCCAAATTATTCATTTCCTTCTACAAATTGGCTTGGAGATAAGGGGGGAACTTTTATTTTTAGTTTTAGATTTACATTTAGCTTTTATTCTATAATTGATCAAAGGTAGGGGTTTTGAAAATGTTGGAATTATAAGCAAAATCAAATCAGTCACTTTTACGTTTGCAGAGAAGGACGTAGATGGTAAGTGCATGTAGTTTTTGGAGGTGAAGAAAGGATTCGTGGCAAGTGGATGGATGGTTCTCGTGGCCTGGGCCGTTCAAGAATTCTTGTTGCAAGTTTCTCTGTGTAAGGAATAACAGTAATTTAAAACTCAATTGAAGCATTCATTGGCTACATTGTCCCAGTTAATTAAAAAGAAGCCACCAATACAAGCAGATTTTTTCATTTGATTCAGTTCTCAAGTGGAAAAGATTGTTCTTTTCAGTGCACCTCACGTGAGCCTGCTGCCTCTTCATTTGTGAGATGGTTGATAGAGGAGTTTGCCTCTTAATTCAGAGGCAGTTACAGCCTTTTTGAAATGGGAAAGATGGCTGGAAGGTGCTGACCCCTCTGGCGTAGTTCATTTAAGGGACATCTAGAGAGTTGTCAGGCTCCATCTGTTAAGGATTTTACCGTCTCTGTATTTTGGGTTAAATTCTGCGTGTAGTCTTAATGCAATGCCCAGAAACGGCCACCATGGGAACTTTGCTTTTCACATTTTAGGATGATAGGTCAAAAGGTAAGGACAGCTCAGCTCAGTTAAGAGTATGAACTTGATTTCGGCCCAAGCTCCTGGGAACCTGGGGCGTTGTTTCCTTCATCTGCTTATATAAACTGATACTTAACAACCACTGGACTGGTTATATAATTAATCAATTTATGAAGATAAACTAGGGACGGAAGGAAGGAGGGAGGCCCTTAGTGAAAGACGTTCGTTCACACGCTGTCAGTCGTTTGGGGGGAGGGTGGCCGCAGCGCTGAACCTTGGTGCAGGAATCCTGGGTTCATGGCTTCCACTGCATCTGCAGAGGGGGTGGCGGGGTGGTGAGCAGCCAGCGAACCAAGATCATGGCACAGCCCCATGGGAGCTGATGGTCTGGAACCTGCCACTCCCTGGCTGTGTGACCTCGGACAAGTTATGTAACCTCTCTGTGCCTCATTTCCTCATCGGTGAAATGGGGAGAAATGGTTCCTACCTCTCAGGTTGTGAGAATTAAATGACTTAATATAGGTAACATATTTCAATGGTGCAGGAAAAGTGGAAAGAATGATTAGCTATTACTATTCGGTCCTTGTCGTCGCAAATAATAATAAGTAAATCGAGCACGTACCAGCTCTCTCAGGAGACACTGGTTGAGCACCTGCGATGTGCCAGATGCAGTGCCTGCGTCGGAGAGAAGAATCCTTTCTGTCTGCCCTGCAGCCTGTCGGGTCAAGGAGGTGGGGATGGCCCTCAGCGATGCGACCTAGCATGAACCTGGCTCTGTGCCAGGCCCTCGCCAGGAATTGCCTCTTTTAAGGTTTGCGAGCAGGCGAGAGCGCTGTAGTGATGTGCTCACAGGTGAGGTGTGTGGGCTCAGTGGGGGTAAAGGCGCCTATGCACAGTCGCATGGTAGGTAAGCGGCCAGGCTGGGGTTTGATCCCATGTCAGTCTGACTGAGGAGCCATGCTTTTCGCCTCTGTCGTAGGCTGGGTCCCAGGAGGCGGACTCTGAGACACTGATTTCTGTGCAGAAGGATGATAAAAACTGCATGTGAAACAACTCTTTGAAACGTGGTGGTGCGTGATGGGGCAGGACAGGCAGAGGGAGGGGTGGGGCCGCATCTGACCCCACCGGGGGCTCTGGGGCTGGGATGGCCCTTCAAAGTTGTCCCCAGCGAGACATCTTCCACCCACCAGCCATCAGCTGAGTTCTGCCCTGGGGAGGCTGAACTTTGGTGTGTGGCTGGCCTTTTCAGGGAAGCAGTTTCCGAGAGGGATTGGACTGTGAGCCATCAATGGGATGACTCTCCACTCTTGCAAAGCTCTGTAAGTAGTAAGGCCCCCAGTCTTTGTGGGTTCTTAAGCCCGGACTCAGCTTATTCACTTATCTCCCCATCAGAGAGAGCAAGATGCCCGCCCCAGGGGAATAACCGGCATGCTTTGCAGGGAGCCGAGCTGGACTGATGCTTTTGAATCACTGTGGACCTCCGACTTCAGCATCTCTCTTGCTACTCAGCCAGCACTAAAGCCCTCCAAACACCCCAACTTCTCCAGGTCTCCGGAAGCACCGATTTGGTGCCGTAGACGGGTTCTCAGGCAGAAGAGGAGAGCTGGCATTCCCTGCAACAGATGCGCAAGCATTAAAAAGCGTGGATGGATTAATTATTAACATCATCCATCTCAAAGGGAAATTAGGAGAGCTCCCAGGTGGGCAGGAGGCGGAGTGGGGAGAGCGGGTCAGAGTCGTGACAGACAACAGCCACAGATCATTTCGCACCCCCCCTCCAGCTCTCACCTTTTCCCTTCAGCACTTTGGAGGATTAAGAATTATAAGCAGTCTTCTCGAAGAAGACTGTAGCTGAGTGTCTCTAAGCTGCCTATTAGTTTTCTGGTGAATTCAGGCATTTTGCTTCTCAGAAGCTGCTTGTCTGGGCGTTACTGACTCACCTTTATGTGGGTCCTGTGAGTGGGGCGAGGTCACTTTTATGGGGCTGAACTGTGAGCCACCCAAAGGCCAGGGGTTTGGCCTCAGTCCTTGTCGCGGGGGGAGAGCCGGCTGTGGCCAGGCCTGACAGCTCGGCCCGCGAGGCGTTCTCTGAAGGCCGGTCAGCGTGACGGCTGGCGAGGGCCCGCGTCTCATTGGTGGGGGCGCGGCCATCATGCTGAAAATTCCTGTGTTTAACACCGTTTGTTTTTTTGGGAAGTGTTTACAAAGTCCTTGGCAGTCCCGAGTATTCCCACAGGACCGTTTGCAAAGGGCGGCTCTGTGCGGCGGGGACGCGGGGAGAAGGGCCCGTTATTTCTCCGTTGGCGGACATTCAGAGGTGACGTGTGAGAGGCCGGGGTCGGGAAGGCCCTTGGTGTTGATTCTGGGCCACCAGGTGGAGTTCAAGGATCTCTCCAACCAAGAGTTCTGGGGAGCGGGTGGCAGCACATATCCCGTGTGGGCCAGCCCTGGGGTGCAGTGGCCTATGCTCTGCAGTGCGGTTCCACACGCTGAGACCTCGGCCTGGCTATGCCGCGGCCTCAGCCGAGGGTAGCGTCCGATCCTCTGTGCACCTGCCCTTTCTCACCGGTGGACACCTGATGCCCAGATCGCTGGATCCTGTGAAAGTACTTTGTCGGCCACACCGGGCGCCTAGACAAAAGGGGCATTTGGTATCGCCCCTGAGAGGTCCGACCTTCCATTCCACGAACATTTGCCAAAGACTGGGGATTGGATGCTCAGGAAGAAGCCAAGGTGGACCCAGAACCCCACTCGAAGTCAGGGGAAAAAAGACCACCCAAATGGCCCCAGTGAACCAGGAGCTTTGCATCCATGTGTCTATTTTTAAGCCCAAACCTGGGTGTACTTATCCGTCAGAAAATGAACTTCATCAGTGTCACCCACATATACAGCCGAAGGTGACTCTAAACATCCCCTCCAAGTGAGCTTGCTCGGTCAGTTTTGCTTCATTGTCCCTTGTGATGAGATATTCACGGTTTGTGAATCGGTGGGACAAAAAGGCCTCCTTCCCAGCATCATTAAATAGACTTTTTTCCTTGTAGGAAATATATATATAATCATTATTGATGGGATTTTATCAGAGCTTGGGAAGTTATTGATCAGTGATTTGAATCTGGATGCCTGCAAATGGAGAATGATGAGGGGCTGCTCTGGCTTTCATTTTGGTAACCTCCGTGTCTTTGGGGAGCGGGGGCGTGAGGTGGAAGACGTGAGTGTGCCCTCCTCTTGGGGGCTTCTGGTTGAGGAGCTGGCACTGTTCACACGTGTGTCCTTGAGGAGCTGGCCGGCGGTGCTGGAGGAACGCAGGGAGGTCGGGGCCAGCGTGGCCCAGGGTGAGCCAGCCCAGGAGTCAACATCCACCGGGCCTTTCCCCAGAGCATGGTGCTGAGACGTGCACTGTGGGGACCAGCGACTGGACGAGTGGGTGCAGCTCAAGGCCGCCGAGAGCCTGCGCTTGTCTGACTTGAACTTGCCACTGCAGCTTGAACTTCCTGTGCCTTTTCACTTTGCGATCCGAGTGACTTCCGATACGAGCCCCTCTGGGAACTGCCACTTTTGGGGGCTGCAGAAATGCTCTTGGACTGGAGGGCGGTGGTAGTGGCACAATTCGGTGCATGTACGTACTAAACGCTACTGAATTGTTCACGTTGAAAGGGGCAAATTTTATGGTATGCAGATTATATCTTAATTTAAAAATAGCACGAACAAAAATATTATAAAAGGAGGAGAAACCAGCCCAGGGAGAGGACTCACCAAACTAGCGATGTTTGAGCTCGAACTTGCAGGGTCTCCACGGGGAGCGAAGGCCAGTTAATAAGCATATCATCATTTAAGAACAAAAACTGTTGAAATCAAGTGAGTGATTGCGATTGCCAGTGAATATTAATTAGCTTATCCAAGTGATAAAGGGCCATGTGGTGAGTCCTGAAATTACGATGGAGACCTGAACACCTACTTCCTGTTGCTCTAATTGTCTAGATGCCCGATGGGATGTTCCATACGATATCTGCTTTACCCGCCGGTGGCACTGAAGTCCCTCGGGTCCATGCTGAATATTTGTTTGCTGTTCTATCACACGTTGTAATGGCTTTTCAGTCTCCTGTACCTTACTAAGTAGTCCTGTAACAGAATTGACTTTTCCAGATCACTCTGCACCTAAAAGAAAAAAAAACATCGAAACAAACGAAAACCATAAACCACTGGCTCAGACGGCCAGCGCCTCACTCTAGCCAGCTGTCGATTTGGCTCTGTCCGTAAACTATGAGGCCATGGGCCACGTCCCGTTGGGTCAGGTGGTTTGGGGTCAGGCGGACCTGGGTGTGTTTGGGGCACAGCCCCCAAACCTGGGCCACGTGACCTCAGAATTTTCTTAATCCCTCTAAGTGTCAGATTTCTTGTCACAAGCGATCGATGGCCGTCGGAGTATCGCATGGGCTGGTGGTGAATGTGGGGGGAACACACTTGGCAGTACCTAGCACATGGCCCGGGAAGGGACAGCCCTCAGTAACCTGAGGCGGCTGTGTCAGCGGTGGACGCCGAGAGGATTCTGGGAGCCGAGCGCAGACGTCACTCGCGCGAGCCGGGCCTGGAGGAGGCCCCCGGCGCCGCGCTGCCCGTTTTCAAGGTGATCTGTACGCCCGCCTCTGTTCCAGTGCCACTGAACAAATTCAGCAGTGGCCTCGGGGTAACTGTCAGGGTTTTACGTCAAGCTCGCAGCCACTCCTTTGTCTCTGTGGAGAGAGACGTGGTTCCTTCCAGAGGCACCAATTTAAGGAGCCCCTGCGCCCCAACACACACATCCAACCCCACTGTCCCTCCAGCAAGGCCGGGAGCCTGGGGCCCTGCAGCGCACGGGAAAGGACCTGAGGGGCACCCTGTGGGCATGGGCCTGCCGCATGGGGCCGGCCCCGGCAACTTCTAAAATAACCGGGCACAGACGGCCCCGGCGCATTTGGGCTTATATTTGGAATTGCTGTTGGAAACGGTCCTGGCCAAATGTAACACCCATCTGGGATGGTTTAAGAGTAAGAAAATGAGGTGGTTCTGCAGGAAGGGGCTTGGCAGCCCCCAAACTTGAGGCCAGTCAGCTGGCCTTCACTCTGCCTGGGGCCCCTCCCCCTTTCCAGCCTCGGTGGCTCCTGCCGCTGGGGCCACTCACTTCTGGCCAGCTGGAGGCATGTTTCCTTGACTCAAACCGGTTTTCTTCCCGAACCTTCTATTCTCTGGTCAGCCCTTCAGGAGTATGGGACAGATCTCCTCCCAGCTCCGGACAGCCTTTTAGCCTTTGAAACTGGCATCCTTCCT
>NW_006436291.1:5813715-5819236 GCF_000325575.1 Pteropus alecto
CTCCTTCCCCCTCACTGTTTGGCTCCCAACACAGAAGGCACATGTCCTTTGGGTTCTTGACCTGCCACGGTGGAGCAGAGCAACACCCTCCTACATTCTCAGTGCCTTACCTCTATTAATGCATCCTTAGGTTGCTTCGGTGTCCCTGCGGTTCTGTGGTGATTAATTATGAGTTTATGCCAACTAAGCCCCTGTATATTTTCCTCGTTGGCCTCTTTCTCCTACTTCTTCATTGTTTGCTTGATTTAAACACTAAAACATGGACGTTCAGCTTCATCTCTTTACATTTCAACCTGTTACATAAGTGTGACTGCTCCAGCTTTTTGAGGTCCATTGGATACTTATTCTCGATACATTTGCTGTCCTCAATATTTTCTGAATGGTTTTGACCCATCCAGTGGCTTTCACGCATCCAGGTCATTTACCTGCCCCTTTTCCCCGGGAGGGTGGTTGTGGAGACCCCCTGACAGTCTTTATTGCAGACCTTCTTACGAAGCATCCGCCTGACTTTTGAGGGGGACCCGAAAGCAGGAGCTTTTGGCCACCTTCTTGTTTCTGCGAGGGAAAGCTGGCCACGTGGCCACCGTCCTCTCGCACACTCAGGTGACTCTCCCAGGGCCTGACGGCGGGAGAGAGGTACTCGAGAACCGTCAGTCTTCCTGGAAACTGGGGTTTAGGATCCGTGTGAGTTTCCCGTGGCTGCCACAACACGTTACCACCAATTTGGTGGCTTAAAACACCAGAAATGTATTCTCCCCCGGTTCTGGAGGCCGGAAGTCCCAAACCAAGGTGTCAGCAGAGTCAGTCTCTGTGGCGGCTCTGAGGGAGAATCTGTTCCATGCCTCTCCCCCGGCTTCTGGTGGCTTCCGGCAGCCCCAGGTGTTCGTTCCTGTGCAGACGCGTGTCTCGCCTCTCCGCCGCCTCTGCCTTCACGTGGCCGTCTCCCCCGTGTCCGTGTCCTCTCCTCTCCGCACGAGGACACCAGTCGCTGGATTTAGGACCCATTCCAAATCTTATTTCCAAATAGATGCCATTCATAGGATGGGGTTGGGACATGGACGTGTCTTTTGGGGAATCTACAGAATGCAAATAGGAGGGTGGCCATTGTTATGGCGAATAAAGTTCCAACTCAGATTTTTGCCAATAAAGTGTGGCATGAAGGACTTGTCCTTACAGACACGCATCCCAGCATGCATGTGGCTCTAGGGAATCCTGAGGCCCACCGCCCATCCCGCGGGCAGATCCAGAGTCCCCGGGGAGACCTGAGGGGCCGGGGACGTCATCCCTCGTTCTGGCCTGGTTCTCAAAGGCTGAAAACCTGACCCACAGGTGGTGGGGTCCTGAGTTTGTTTTGTGTCACCCCACACAGACGGAAGTCGGTGTCTCAGCTGAGCGGGGCTGGGCTTCCCTGGTTGGAACACTGGACACGTCCTGCTGTCCCTGAAACCCCTCCATGGTCTCGAAAGAATTATGTGGAATCAGCAGATTCTTCACAAAGTTACTTTATATTTAAAACTGAGGCAGCTTTAGGGCTCTTGTTTTATTTATGAGCCAAATGTCTACGAGAAATGTTATTACCACAAAATAAACTCTCAGTATGGAAAGCTTAAGTTTTTGGGTTTTTAGTGGTAATTTATGAGCCAGAATTCCAGTTCCGCCAAGGAGTTTGGGGAGTTCCGTGGGAGTCCTTGGTAAGAACTCTGGACTTGGAATTCTAATTAAGCGCAGATTGTGATGATTGTTTCAAAGGCATCTAGTAATGTCCACAGGCATTATTTCTTGGGCTGAGCCGTATCGAATGGGCTGATAGGAAGTGTATGAGCCAGGCGGGACACCCCGTCAGACCCACTGCACGGAGTCCCCTCGGCACATACAGCGAACTGCGCTTGGCGGTCCGTGCACCTCTCGATTTGACATCCATCCATCCACCAGCCTTTTAGGTTATACTAGCTGTGGTTGACCCTGCGGTAGAGGGTGCCATGTTTCAGTCCTGACGGATATCCTGTTTTCTAAGAGGGAAAACGGCACGGCGCACGTTGGGGACACTGGTAGTGGGCAGATGTAGTGTGTCATCTTGGGTAGTGTACTCGACGAGCACGGACGTCGGGGAGAATCTGCTCACCAGTCACCGAGCAACCTGTGGGCACATCGTAAACATCTCAGGACTTCCCAGAGGTGTCCTCTGTGGATGTTGGCAGTGGACACATTCTAAAGGGCCACGTTGAGGGCACTGTGCCAGCACTGGAGGTGAAGGAGATCTGGTCCCTAAGAAGCGATGCTTGCGTGAGTAATAAGCCTTCGTCCCCCACTGTGACCGGCACCGGCGGTGAGGGGTGCCGCAGAGCGAGCGTGTGCAGCGGACTCGTGCGACAAGGGCACTGCGCTTTCCGCAGGCGTGTGTGCGGCCAGCTCAGCGCTGGGGACCGGCGAGGTGCTGGGCACAGTTGGCAGGGCAGGGGTAACGTCCCCAGGCGCATGGGTACACACGGCGATTAGACGGGCTGAATGGCCTTCAGGGGAAAGAGATGTTGAGGAAACAGAAAATGTCGGAGGAGAGCGAACCGTGATGCCGTGGAGCCAGGGGATCGGTCCCCACAGCCCCGATCCTTCAGCAGCTGCGGCTCGTGCGGGCGAAGGGCGTCGGACACAGCAGCGGGCTCACTTGGAGGTGTGTGTGTTGAAAAGGCAAAAAAAAGAAACGAAGTGGAGATTTTTGAAAACCGAAAAAGGGGTAGAGACTGTCTTTGTAAGCAGAATTGGAGAAGAAGGCCGAGGAAGCTCACTGCTGGGAACTTCTATTAAAGAAGAAAATTGCTGGGTGACAATGGAACAGATCGCGTTGTATCAGGCTGCAGGATACTGTCTTGTCTACTTTTATGGATGCTCAAAATTCCCCCAAATTAAACGATTCAAAAAATGCCATGATAATAGTATATTATCTGATCCCATCTGATATAATCTGACACATCTCTTTTTTAAAAATATAAAATATGCAGATATATGCTTGAGTATGCACCAAGAATTTCTGGAAGGATATATAAGAAACGGATGATAATGGTGGCCTCTGGGGAGTGGGACTGTGAGTTAGGACCGCTGGAGAAGTCGAGAAAGGGTCCTAAGGGAAGGGTTTGCTTATTACATGGTTATAACGTGTTTTGGTTTATTTTTAGTTTGTCTTATAAAACAAAAGAAATAGCCCATGGTTAAAAAAACTCTGCGTCATGTGCAAAGTCCAATAAAATATATTTGCAGAGGTCTTGAGCAAAGAAAGAAAGAAAATAGAGAAAGAAACTATTCTGACAGCCGTTCGAGAACGGTAAGGCCGACTTTGTGGCATTCACGTGGGGACAGCTGCGATGGGGCTTTGCAGGGACGGAGACTTGGGCGTGTCAGCCGATGGAAAATTACTAAGAGGAAACGTGAGGGGTGAGGGGGATTCTGGCTAAACCCACCCGACAGGCTTCTTGCTGCGGTTCGGTTGGGGTGACCGGACGTCGCCTGGGCAACTGCGGGGGACGAGCCCAGTCGGATACAGAGAGGGAGAATTCTGGCTACAATCGGGCAGGGCAAATTCAGACTCAGAGAAGAAGGGTCAGAGGGGCCTGGGTCAAGTTTGGTCAAGGAGAGACTGTCAGTTCCCGTTTGAAAGCACCGTTACATGCAGGCCTGCGGGTGTCCCCGGGCAGGTGTGCGGGGGTTTTTACATTGTGTTAAAGAATAAGTCTCTACCAATCTAAGGAGAGACATTTCGTAATGATTTTTGTAACGTTCAAGCGTCTGTGAAAGGGCCAGAAATTTCACGTGGAATCGTGATACCGTGAGAGCGACAGGTGTTCTCGTGGCCTCCTGCGGAGGAGGGAGGACCGGGAAGGAGAGTAACATTTTCCTGGCCTCTCTGCTGTCGTAGGGTTTCGGGTGAGCGGTGTTTCAGAGTCACTGTTACCGTGAAAACGGCTGTGGCCCGAGTGGCTAGAAAGAACAAAGGAAACGGGTGGTTGTCTGGGGCCAGCGTAGACACGTCCGAGTCCCGGAGAGCCTGTGAGCGGGGCTGGTGCATGCAGGGGAGCAGGGAAATGGCCCATCTGCAAGGGAACACAGAGCAATGGAGGATTTTTCATGAACGAAACTAGATAAGGTCATTCATTGCACGTTGATTTTCATCGTCGTCCAAACGGGGCGCCATTTCCCATCCGCCGGCGGTAAAATTATCTGCTTATTTTATTCACAGGTTGTACTCAGACTATCTCTACTTTGCAAGTTCGAATAAATCTGCAGACGACTTCCATGAAAAAGTGGCAGAAGCTCTGCAGCTGTTTGAAAGTTGCATGCTTGACTATTCACTGCGTGCCTGCGTCTACAACAACAGCCTCAACAATGCCATGCCTGTGAGTACCCTGGCGCCGGCCCTCACTGAACGGGTGACATTGTAACGATTATGCAAGTGGGGTCGTGGTGGGGGGTTTTAGCATATAAACACGGAGAGGCGTTTTAACGTGCAAATGCTTCTCCCCCGTGCCTTCGAGCAGTGGCTAATGCAAAAACAAATTTTCATGGATGTAGAAGTGTAAAAATTGATGCACCCGCTTTCTTCCCTGCTGACCCCCCAGTTACAGTGCCCTCCCCACCCTCCGCGGGAGGAGAGGGCGCATTTAGGAAGATTACTGCCTAGCGAGGCTCTGAGAACACACTGTGCCGTTGGGACTGGTGGCCGCCAGGACACCCAGCTCGCAAATTGTCTTCACATTCTCTCCGATGGTGGACTGTTTTGTTGGTTTTAAAAATTACCCACCGGTGACTTTCAATGCTTCTTTGACAGGGTCTCAGTGGAAACAATTTTCTTTCCTTTTTGCCTTCAGGAATATAGCATATATTTCTTGTCTTTTTTTTTTTTTTTAATGCAAAAGAAGCTGTTAATAGTGAATTTAGCATTTGTGAATAGGGGATGGTTTTCCAACCCTATGTAGCACTCTGGGTTCTTCTAAGTGCTTTTTCAGCGGGTTTGGTGCCCTGGGTAAGCCTCCCACAGTGAGGCGAATGCTGTTACCTGCCCTGGGGGGTGGTGCACAAGCCTTGCTCTGCTGGACATGCCACGTGATAAGGCCCAGACAGATCTGCTTGAGGTAGAGACTTGGAATCCCCAGGGGTGGTGGGGTTCGAGGTCCACAGGTTTTGCCCCCTCTCCTTTGCTCTGAAGGCGTCTCATCTGGAAGGCAGGGCGCTAGCACAGGCAGGATCTACAGAGGCAGCAGGTGGGACTCCAGGCTGTGCTGCTGGAGCTTGTAGTTTGGCAGGGAAGACGCAGCACGGGCACAGGTAAGCACAGAATCCGGTCGGTGGTGCCGGACAGAAGGAGCGGCCTTTGGAGCCAGACGGGGATGCGGGTTCAGTTCCCAGCTCAGGCATTTACTAACTGTGACTCTGGGCAGCTGTCTTAGCTTCTCTGAGACTCAGTGCTTCATTGTGAAATGGGGGTGACAATACTGCTTTACCAGGCCGTCGTGTTGGTTAAAAAGGGGTCGTT
>NW_006436291.1:5819294-5845522 GCF_000325575.1 Pteropus alecto
TAAACTTGACCAGCAAAAAAACAGATCAACAAGAGGAAGACAAACCAGTTTACTAACTTGTGCGTCGCACAGGCCCACGGGAGCACTCAGAGATGCATAACCCAGAGGGGTGGTCAGAGCTCGGACTGAGGCGGCATCTTAACAAGAGAACGAGACATTTGTAGAGACGTGACAAGACAAAATAGAACAGACTTTGAGTTTTTAGGGCGGCAAATTGTGGGACGGCAAACCTGTGGGGGGAGGGGACTCACGGGAGGACAGGGCTGGCGTTATCAAGGTTCGTTATGTCTCATCCTCTGGTGCCGCCTCAGGCTGATAAGCGTCTGGAGTTGTCTCCAGTGACCGGCTTCTGTTCTTCCTGATAGAGAGGGGCGGGAGACACCCTTACAAGTTTATGTCTTGCTTTTAGGCAAATAGGGGGAGGAGAAACGGCTTTTCTTGTATCTGTTTTTTTGTCAGTTGCTTTTAGCTCAGAATAATTCTTAGGCCAAAGCGGAATATTCTAGAGCGGCATTTCACTGTGTGCACAGCACTGGGTCACGGGTCACGGTGGTGGCGGGACAGTGCAGCCCCAGCCCTAGCGGGGAGAGTGGGGTGGAGGGCTCTGGCCCCCAGCAGAGGTCACTGAGAACAGGGCATCAGGGGACGTCCTAGGAGAGGTAACGTCTGTGCTGAGCCCTCAAAGACGAGTCGGGCAGAGACGTGGAGGTAGCGATGTGTCAGGTGGAGGGAGCAGCAGGTGCAGAAGCTGAGAGCGTTCGCTACAGCCAGGGCATCGTGTGCGTGGCGTGGTTCCCTTGGCGATGGGGGTGGTGGGAGCCAGGGCACGGGCTGCATCCCCTGGAACCTGATGAGCCTCAGGAGTCTGGACTTCATCCTGGGGGAGCTGGGACCCCACAGGAGGATTTAAGCGGAGGATAGTGATGGCAGCTGTGCCTTTTAGAAGGAAGTCTGACATACGGGGTAGTTGAGTAGGGATGGGCCTGGGGAGGGGGCGGCCGCCCAGAGAGGCCGGGTGGGACTGGGGGCTGTGCTCAGTGCTGGCAGAAGCACAACCCCACCTCGAGGTGCTGTGTCCAGTTCCTCCCCTCCTCCTGACCCCCACCGGTCCCCAGCCCAGGATGACCTGGAAGAGAGGAAGGCGGGAGGCAGGAATCGCTGTCACCACGAATGGAGGTGGACAGTGAGAGGTGAGGTGACGTGGCCGGCTCGGTGGTTCAGAGAAGGCGCTGGGACCATCCGCGGCTACGTTGTCTGACAGACCCAGAAAGGGAGGGACAAGCGTGGGCTTCCCTTCGGAGGGTCCCCTAAGCTGGGCGGCTTTCGATGGGCAGGGCTGGGTGCAACTCTTGACCCGGGGTGCAGTTTATTTTAGTGGCTTTAAATTGTGTTTCTCCCCATGGACAAGTGAAGGTCTGATATAAACGTGCCCCCTGCCCCCGCCCTGTGCCACCGGTCACTTCGCGCCACCCAGAGTGCGCCAGGCCCTCCAGCACCCGCTCTCGTCACAGTCAGTGCCACAGGGACAGAGAAGGACGGGCGTGCATGTCGCCCGTCTTTAAACAAGTGTCCGGGAGGCAGGATGTCCACAGCCACTTACTCCCACAGTGGAGAGGGGGCGAGCCCTCCCCCGCAGCTTCCCGTTGGCCCTCCCGCTGTGAGCCTGCGTCACGTGGAGATGGGCGATAAGTTCACGGGCATCATCCTGAGTCTCTACTTTTGTATGTGCTGGAAGTTTTCCGGATCAGAAGTTTTTAAAACCTCTGTCCGTGAGGACAGGAAAGGGGTCTCACCTTTTTTATGACCGACTTTGCCAGGCGCCCCTTTTCAACGCATCAGTCTTGCCTGAAATCCACGACCATTTTATAGATGAGGATGCAGAGGCCCACGGAGGCCCCTGCCACCCAGAGCCATGAAGCTCGTGACAGGCAGGCTCAGGGTTCAGTCCCAGATTCCACGGCCTGTGCGTCTCAGGACCTTTCCACCTTCTTCAGTGCCTCCTAAAGGCACAGGTTTGAATCTGCAGGAGGCCTGTGTTTTTTAATCCGATTTCATGGTTTGCTGTGGATGACAGGGCGGTCGCTTAGCAGGTGCCTCTGGTCAGTGGTGCCCAGAGGCAGTGTCCCTGGACAGGACGGAGGTGGCTGTCACAAATCGAAGATCGCCTGCTGCCCTCGGTCCCTAGAGGGCTCCTGCACAGTGGGAAGAGCTAGGCAGTTGGCAGTCCTGCTCTTGGGGGTAAATCTTTGCTACTGGGATGCGAGAGTGTTAATCTCAGCCAGGGCGGTGTTCCTCAGACATTCGAGGACCCTGGCGCTCCCTGCTTAGACATTCACTGCCTGTGGCACCGGCTGCAGGAGCTGGGCCCGCCTCCCACTGCCTCCCACCGCCTCCCTCCGCCTCCCACCACCTCCGTCTCCATCACGCTCTGCTTCACCCTCCTCTTAGGTCCTCAGACCGGCCAACCTCTGGCCTCAGAGCAGAAGTTCGCAAAGCCGGTCCCCGGACCAGCAGCGTCATTGTCTCCCGGGAACTGTCAGGAGTGCAGACTCTCAGGCCTCGCCCCAGACCCCCAGGATCAGGGGCTCCGGGGTGGGGCCCCCGGTCTGTTCACAAGCCCTCCAGGGGAGTGCGTTGTGTGCGGAGGTCGGGGGCACCTGCTTTGAGAGCCTTCCCGCACCCCTTCTCGCTGGGCCGTGCTGTTCCTGGCCGTCTCGTCCTTCAGGTCCAGTTTTAATCTGACCTTCTGATTTCTCTCCGCCCTCTCCGTTCGCCCACAGCGCGTTATCACAGCGGGTGGTTACAGGTACTGGTTTCTTTACCAGCTTAGCTCTGTCTCCCTCACTAGATAATAAGCTCCCTGGGGCCAGGGGCCATGCCTGTTACATAGCAACGCCTCTCCATCACCTAGCAGGGTACCAGCCAGCAGCATGCACTAGATTACTCATGGAGTGAGTGAGCGAGTGAACGGGTGAATGAAGGGGGAATTCGTGAGACTGGTAGAGAGGCCGTGTGGGGGGTCGTGGTGGACGAGCCCTGAGCACAGGGACCTGGGCTCTGGCGGCTGCCGCCAGCTGACCTTGGGCAGCCCCCGCTCCCCGACCAGCCCCGCCCAGGCAGGAAGACCCGGCCACAGGTCTCCACCAGCCGGGCTTTGTCCTTCTGGGCCCGGTGGAAGGTGTTCTCTCCATTATGGGCACAAACACGCTTTCAGAGAAACATGGGCCGCAGCTACCTTAAACAACCCCATCCTGCCGCAAATACCCAGCTCCTTTTCTTCTAGAAAGTTCTCGAGTACAAAGGCAATTTTCTCTGGAAGAGATAAAGCTGGTCAGGCTGGTCCTCCGTGGGAGGGGCCAGCCCGCAAGCCTGGCAGGGAGAGAGAATTGAAAAGCTCTGCAAGGCCGTAACAAGATGTTCTCATAAGAGTTTGCCTGTCGGAGGTGACACTATTTATTTCTGAGGCGGCACGCACTCATTCTCTCTAGAGGCTAGAGGTCTTTTTACGAGCCTGCGTGTGAGGTGGTATACAGCCTGGGGCCGGAGGCAGTGAATGGTTTGGAGACAGCTTATCCCTCTCATTGTTCTTCTTCCTCCACGTCCTCCCACACAATTAGAAAAACAATGAAATGGAACAAGCATAGCGAGAGAGGAAAACAGTCAGTATCTGCACGTGTTTTGCCAAAGGTTCCATCATGCGGCCCGTTGCCACGGTGTTCAGTAACTCCAGCAGGGGACCGTGTGAGTGCCTGGTGCAGGAGGGGCCAACAACGGGGCAGCTCAAGGTCAAGGTGGGAAAGAAAGAAATGCGATGTCAGGGTGTCTGCCTAAGGGCCTGAGACGGCAGGCGGAGCCGGGGAGCTGGGAGGCGTTCCGGTGGCAGAGTGGCTGGGAGCTCAGGCCACACCAGGGGCTTTCTCCATGGAGACCGGGAGAGGCTTGGGGTGGGGGCCGCGCGATGGGAAAACCAGTTGGGACGCTGTGACAAGGTCAGGCGAGGGCTGGTGGGGCACGAGCAAAGGGAGTGGCGCTAAACGAGGCTGAGGTGGCGGATGAGAAACATTTGGGAGGGGCCGAGCAGGAGGCAGGAAGTGCAGCAGGGTCCCCAAGGACGTGGAGATGGGTGGGCAGCAGACGGGTGCTGGAGGTGGGGGCCTCGGGGTGGAAGGGAGGGAAGGGCTACTTCTTGGAGCTTTGCCAAGAGCTTGGGGCCAACGATGAAGTTAGAGGAAACAGTCCCCAAGACTGCTCTCACTTCGGACACCGTTTGTCATTTGGGGGTTCCTCAAAACCGCCTTCAGATTGAGTAATTCGTAATCACAGCACACTTGGAAGGTTGCGCAGTCACGGTTACGGCACGTAACAGGGAAAGGACACAGATTCAAATCAGCCAAGGGAAGAAGCACGTCATAGGAGGGTGTGTCCGGACTCGTCCCATGGGGCATGGACAGCGTGAATGCCTCGCAGCCACCAGGTGTGATGACCCACACAGGGTACCACCAACTAGGGGAGCCTACCCACGCCTTTCCAGAATATTGCTCGGGGCCTGAGCACATACTGTCCACGCGGCTGACCATTAGTCTCCAGTCCCTCCTGGAGGTCAGGCTGGTAACCGCATGGCACAAAGCTCCTGTCATCACTCACAGAGGTAGACTGTCCAGTGGCCAGATCCACTAGGCGAGCAAAGACACTCATAAAACAGGACGTCCCAGGGGGCCCAGAGGTCACCTCCGGGAGGCGAGGACAGGGCCACACATCTCGGGTAAGGTTAGTTCTCTGAATGCGCTTGCAGTGCGGCATGAGGAAGGCACAGGAGGGGGACAAGGCCCTCGGACACTTAGGTGGCAGGGAGCGGCCCCGAGCGGTGCTGCCTGCACCCGGATGCGCACGCCCTCGTCGTGGGTGTCCGCGGCCAGGCGGTGGCGGTTCACTCACCTGGCTTGTCTCCGAGGCATCTGTAGGTGTTTTTCATAGCTGTCGTGTGCTGGGCGCAGGAGCAGAGACAGCCAGGGTGTGGTGCAAAGAACGTTTACACCGTCGGTGGCCGTGACCTTGGGCTCTCCCTTTACATCAGTCCTCACGGTGACGTGTGTCATGGAGGTACCTACAGGGTTGTCCCGAGGGTTGTATGCGACCCTAAGTATGGGAATCCTTTGCACAGGTAGCAAGAAGCAAGAACGCAGGGTGTTTAAAATCCCACTTCTGAAGACGGTTGTTTGCTAGGATCAGTCTTCGGTGTTGGTTTATAGGGAGGCGCCATAATACTTTCGGGAACATGCCACGCGGTGTTGGGGGAATCGCCCCTGGAATAATGTCTCTTCTTTGGCTCCAGGTGAGGCTGCAGGTCGGGCTGTACGCCGTGTATCTCCTGGACTGGCTCACTGTTTTCAATAAAGAACAGTTCCTCGTTCTTCGCCTGGAAGACCACGCATCCAACGTCAGCTACACCATGCACAGGGTCTTCCAGTTTCTCAGCCTCGGTACGACTGTCGCTCTGGAGACCCACGGCGCAGGGCTGGAGCTCCGTGGACGCTGGCCCTGTGAGGTCCTCGCTGAGTCACGTGCAGACTCCGTGAGCTGGGCCGGGGCAGGCTGAGCACCTGTTGGTCAAGCACCAATGGCACATGGGGTCTTGTGCACCACGGGGTGAGGGGTCTCTGGGGAGGAAGAGATGGCTTCTCATATGGGAGCTTACTGTCCGCTGAGGGCGAGGGGTAGCTGATAGGACGATGCGGGGGAAGGTCAGCGTCATCACAGTAGGGTCGTCCAGATGACTCGGGGTCCCAGCTGCTGAAGGGATCACAGAAGGCTTCATAGAAGGAAACAGTCTGTGAGTTGAGCCTTGGGGACAGACAGGAAGTCATTGGGTGGCTGGGACAGTCTTGCAGAAGCCACAGGGCTTGGAGGAGGGGCAGACAGGACATCGCATTATCTCAAGTGTTGTTGGGGACCCCTGGAATCAGAGCCATGTGGCTGGGAGTTGCCTGCTGGTCCTGGCTCTTGGACTTCTGGGGAGCAGAAATCTATCTATTTGCACACCAGTGGGACTTGGGACCCTTTGTTCATTTGATTTTCTTTCTCCTTTTCTTGGAGAGCTGGAGTGTGATTATTTTTTCCTTCTAAGACCTCGAACCAATTTTATTTGCTTTGGCCACCTGTAGACTCTAGCATTAATGAGCTTGTCCTTAGTCCCTAAGAAGGACAGGAAGGCCATTCCATTTCTTCTGTTTCCTATAACCCAAGGACGTGCATGGGCCCAGGACTTTGGCCAGAACCCAAGAGCCTTGGGCAAAGAGACGTCAGTGGACCAGTGGGTTAAGCCAGCGAGAGGCTGATGGTCCAGAGGGCTGGGGATGGAGCTGGCAGCCTTGGATGGCAGCACTTGCTGGCTCGTTCCCTGGGCCCCTCCCCACTGATGGCCTTGCTGCAGCTGGAGGTTCCGTCAGTGGGGTCTCTGGGCACAGGCAGCATTTCTTCTCTCCCCACCCTGTTACCACTTCACAGCAAGACGGTGAATTATGGCCCAGCCACGGGGCCCTTTGCATCAGTAGCCGGAAGTAGAAATGACGGGGGCAGAATTCCAGTGGGCTGGTTACTAGGAAAATGTAGGTACATGGGCTGAGCCTGGCAGGTCGCGCAGTTGTCCAGGGACAGGCTGACACATAGGAGCCAGTCCTTTACGGGCAGTTGGAAATGAAACCAGGAGGCGAGGCGCAGGTGAGGTGGCAGCCTAAAGCTCCAGGTGCGCCTCTGAGGGTGGGTGTCCAATGCCGGCCTCAGTGTCTGCCGTTCGTTATGCTGTTTGGACCTTCCACCCTCGGCAGCTCTGAAGTGGATCCAGCCAAGGAATTTTGATCTCCAAACACATTCTTAAGGGAAGGAAACTCCTGTCTCAACACGAAGCTTGGCTGGCATTTCTGCAAAGTTCCTTTGGCCTCCTGCCTCACAGGATTTTTTCTTTGTATTCCAGGGCCCTTAAATGAGAAACAAATGGCCTTGATGACAAAGAGCCCCGCGTCCAACGCCCGGCGTCCTGAGGACCGGAGCCTGGGGCCCATGTGGCCAGTCACGCAGAGGATCCTGCAGGACTTCTACCGGCCTTTCAATGCCAGGCTGGCACAGGTCCTTGCCGACAAGGCCTTCGCCTGGAGGAAGACGTGAGGCTGAGTCCCCGCCGTCAGCACGGGCCCACGGCTTGGTCGTTGCCACGATTATGAAAATCTCTCTGTGGGGACCGCCGTCCTCATAGCGTGCAGAAAACCCCGAGATTCGAGGCTTCTTTCCCTCCCAGGCACGTGTTTATTACAACCTCTCGGAATGTCCTCTGTGACGGCAAATAGCCTGGCAGCTGACCCTCCGCAGCGCTCCTCTGCTGGGCACCTGGACACCCCACTTCTATCACCTTCTGCTCCGAGAGTGGCCGGCGCTCGGGGAGGCGAGGCCGGCGGGAGCTGGGCCGGTGCCGAGAGGGAGGCGTTGAACGTGGGGCTTGACGGTTCTGGGATCCGACCGAGCGAGTTCGAGGTCGCGCCACGGGGCTTGCTGGCTCTTCCTTCGCATTCAGTTCCGAAACACTCTGTGTCGGGATTTCTGCAAAGATCACTGACTCATTTGGCAGGAAATCGGAGGCTCTTGCATTTTTTTCCCCTTTTACTGCAAAGTCAGCCCTCAGTCTCTTCAGAGATAAACCCCCCTGTCTCTGCGACCTCCTCCCCGCCCCCTGTGGACTTAGTGTCTGACATGGAAAATGAATGCGCTCGAAACGAGCCACTTTCTGTTTCCACTCGCCAGAGCTCTCTTTTCTGCCTCTTGAGAAGTTTCCACAAGCGTCGATTCAGTTCATGCTCGAAGTGTAAATTCAGTTTATCCCTGGGAGGGAGATTTGGGCTGTTAATGCCAGACTGAGCAGCTTGCAGGAGCCGAATGCTTCGTGGGCATCTAGGTAACCGGACCGTCCTTCACTCGGCCATCACCCCGGGAGGGCGTTTGAGGTGTTCGGCCTGGCCGCCCACAAGCTCCACTGCTCTGCCTCCCCCCGGAGTGAGCCTGTGACCCCCGTGCTCTGCTGTGTGTGGCCGGAGGCCCCTACTCTGCACAGACTGCAAGGTGCTCCTGGTCTGAGGCAGAGACACAACGCGTGAGCCAAACCAAGGCTGAACGTGGCAGGTCGGGATTCTTAATGGAACTTTCTGGGCCACGTGGCAGCTTGCTTCACTGATGGGTCAGCTAAAGGTTTTGTCATTTTGTCATATCGGAGGCGATGGGGAAAGCCCAGGCGGGACCCCAGGGAGGCTTTGCCCTGGGGCGTCATCCAGGGGAGCTCGCTGCAAACCGGGGTTCTCAGGCTGGGCCCTGGACGCAGTCGGTGCCCAGACCCCTCCGTGCCCAGCTGTCACTCGCAGACGTGAGGGTTTGCTCAGGCTCCAGCCCTTGTGCCATGGTGGTTCTGCCGTCAGAGGTGGGACACACGGCCCCTTTGAAGGCGGGCGGAGGGCCCTGGTCCCGGCACAGCCAGGCCGCAGTCTGCTGCTGACGGAGCTGTGTGTGCTGGACACCCACCTTCAGGGACAGCCCCCTGTCCTCTCACTGGGCACTCCGTGCAGCAGCCCCCCGGGAAACCTGGCCCTAGCACAGGGTGCGTTAGGGGACAGACAGCACGGCAACGTGTGTGTGTATTTATTTGCAGCACAGGGTGTGTGTGGGTGCATGTGTGGGTGTGTTTTCTGAGCCGCCCCCCTCAGTTCTGTGGCCGATGAGGCTCCTCCGCTCTGGACATCACCGTTTTATGGATTAATGTCTCTGCCAATTAACTTGTCGCGTTCAGTACACGTTTTGCTCTTCCCGCCAACCGTAATCACGGCAAGGGACTTTTTTAGGCACTCCTACGCATGTGAATGACATGCAGCGTAATTCTGCTTCTTACAGAAGTATCACCGACAGTATTGTTTCCAATATTATTTGGTCTATTACACACATCTTTTTATACACGCAGGTCCATCCGTCCTGTGCCAGTGAGTGCCATCCAGACACGGTCTCTCTCAAGGGGCCTTGCTCCGAAGGGTGCAGCCCTTTGCTTTCTCTCGTTCGAGGCCCATTCTTGTAGACAGCACGGGTGTCATTTCGCGTGGCGGTCCCGGAGCCTGTCACCCCAAACCAAAGCGAAATGGAGCATTTCTCACGACCTGGTATTGAAGTTACTTTGTGTTCTCCGAAGCCGCGGATGGGATTGTATGACACTGTCCCCTAGTCCCGTAAAGTATGTTACGTGAACCACAGTGATGCTGTACTTTTCTTACTATTTACCGGAATTAAATGTGGACCCCCCTATGACCGGTCCCCAAAAGCACAGCCTCTTCCTTGCCGTCATCGGCGCCCGTGGCGGGTTCTCTCCATGGCATCCACTGAGCATGAATGAATTGTGGAAGGAGATCAGTTTCTCACTTGCATGCGTTGTACACTCTGTCCGATGGGGAACTTCCACCGACGGTGACCAGTGAGAGAGAGAAGACCCCTCTCTCTCAGGTAGAAGGGTTGAGACTTCACCAGCGACTCCGTGCGTGGGCCTGCCCGGGTGTGCGTCAGGGTGGCGAGGTCCAGCCTGACCGCAGACAAGCCACATGTCTTCAGACGTTCGGATTTGAAGGTTGGGTGACCACAGGCCCTGCCATTCCCAGTGGCCACTCTCAACATGGCTGCTTCCCTCTTTCCCCTGGCCTGCCTGGCCCCTGGGGGCTGCGGGTTTGAGACCCCTGGTGTCATTGGTACATGTCATTCTCCCTAGACACTCAAGGTGCCCTGGCTGCACCTGGGGAGGGACAAGCCCGAGGGAGGAGATGGGATTGTCTCTAGTTTGGGGTTCTGGAAGTCACTGGGGACCATGTGGACCATGGGTTGGTTCCCCAGTTCTGGAAAGACCCACCCCGTGAGGGCCTCTCTCGCCAGCACTGTCCCCACAGTGGTGTGTTGTAGCAAGGGGGGCTGGTGAGTCCAGACTGGAACCAAGGAGGACCCCGTCTCTTGGTGACAGGGTCAGGAGCAGCTTTACTCAGCAGAGACAGTACTGTGTCTGAGGAGAAGGGGCGGGGGACGTGGGCGGGACAGGTACGTCACGAGGGTGGGCGCACGCTCCCTTTCCCTCTCTGCCGTGTGGCCACCACCCCCCACTCGGGAACCAGCTCTCAGGGGACCTTCTGATGAGGGTCAGCTGCGTCTTAATCTCCCTCGGAATGACCTCTCCCCAGAGGACCTGTCTGGGGACTGACACGAAGGCAGTGCCTGGCGGGGGCGTCCTAGGCTCACCCCGTGGAGAGGGGGCACCATGTGTGGGTGGGGGTTCCTGCTGCTCCAGGACTCAGCCTGTGGGCAGCCGTATTGCCTGTGGGTGAGGCAGAGCCTCTTGAAACTCATGGGAAGATGACACTTTCCAGAACCTCGCCCGGCAGGGCTCCCTGTCGAGCAGCCAAGTGGACCAGGTCCCATGGGAGGGGCAGCCGTCGGGCCTCGGGAGCTGCCCAAGTGTCCCACGCCTGCAGTAACAAGTTACCCCAAGTTGAGTGGCTTCAAACACATCTATTATCTGATGGTTCTGGAAGTCGGAAACCCAAAGTCAGTCTTGTGTGGGCAGGGCTGGTTCCTCCTAGAGGCTCTAGAGAGGAACCGTGTCCTTGTCTCTCCCAGCCTCTCGGTATCCCTCAGCTCGTAGTCCCTCCACCTTCAAGTGCCCCGTTCTGAGATGGCGCGTCTTCCTGTCCAGGCCAGGCCCTGTCATTGGAGCGAGCGAGACAGGGTGAAAGACCCACCTTTCTCCCCAATTCAGATTGCAGGTCACTCTTTTGTATGTTTCTCCCTAGTGAGCCAACAGCCCCTCCTCCAACCCTATCATGGGACTATTTGTCCAGCTCTGGGTAGAAGTGAGGTTTGAGAACTTACAAGTTTTTTTTAAGTTATTTTCTTGGTTCCCCAGGAGACCTGTGCCAGCCACCTGGGCAGTGCTGAGTTTCTGAAGTTCAGATGTTTTTGAGTTAGTTATACTTCTAAGGGAGCAGCTTGTGAAAGCTGCACAAATGGTTAGAGTGTCTTCCGGTCCCTGAGAGCTCCTCTGTGGCCCCAGACTCTCACTGTGGATGGCTTTGGAAGGCTGGCTTCCTGCCTCACTTTCGTCAGTCGTTCCTGATGGCCCCGAGTGGACTTGACTCCACAACCTCCCTGCTCCTGACGTCCCCCACCCCCTTGCACTGGCTGCGCCCCTGCACCTCTCCTTGCTGAATGTGCAAATCTGCTTGCGAGCTCTTGGGCAGTCGCATCAGAAGTGGACTGAATGCCCAGGGCTCAGCCTTCCCGTGAGTCTCAAAAGCACCAAGGGGACACACTCCAGCTATAAAATGTGCAAAGAGTCCGAATGTAATGTCATAGCAAATGTTTTCTGAACATCTGCTTTGCATGAGGCCCTGGGCCAGGCATTGGGGTAGGGTGGCGTGGGAAGTGGTTCATTTGCTCGTTCATTGGTTCCTTTGCTTATTGCTTCACCAATTATTTATGGTGAGGCAACGGGGGGCAGCGGTCAAAGGCGAAGATTAGACTTGGAGCCCGGTGTCCAGAGTAGGAGAAGATGAGCTGGGTTGAGTCAACATCCTCAAAGCATCTATAACTGGAGAGTTAATTGCACACGTTGGAAACATGGGGAAATCCCACTTCACCACAGATACGTTCCTTAAACATTTAATCTTTACTTAAAATACTTAGGGTTCATTAATTCGTCTTTTCATGCAAGAGCCAAAGCCTCTCCTCGGAGCATGAGTCTGCAGGTAGGAGTTCAGGGTCATCTCCGTTGCCAAAACCACATCTGGCCGAGTCAGCACCGGTTTCGGTTTCGGTTCTCTAAAGGGCACGAGAATGGAACACTCGCGAAGGCGTCCGAGCCCGTCCTCCAGCCTTTGTGTGGTTAGGCTCCTCAAATTGTTTCCCTCGTCTTTGCTGGGACTTTCCAACGCTTTCAAACTGCTTTTCAGAACACGTTTCACTCGTTCACATCTGCGGTTCTCGGGAGTGGTCCAGGGTGCTGGGGACCCTCAAGATCTTTGAGGAGACCTACCAGTCACAACTGTGTTCGGGGTTGTACCAACACGCCCTTTCCAGTCTCGCTTCCTCACGAAGGTACCGGGGACGGCTTCGAGCAGTCGCAGCCCACGCCGGAAGCCGATGGGACACGCGCTTGTGCGTTTGTGTGCTTTAGCGTCTCTCAGCTTTAGTCTCGAATATAGTAAATATTGGGAGTGTAAATGACATAAACAAAAGCTCTGGGATCTTCATTACTTTTTCAGAGAGAAAAGGAGTCTTGAGACCAAACAGTGTGAGAACGGCTAGCTTATATATATTTGATTAAATTGTGCATATATAATATCAAGTGCAACTGCCATAAGAAAGACTTGGGAACAATCATTATTGATTTATTGTAAAATAAATAGAATCGACCGGAGGGCGTTTTACAGATGGCCGAGAGCCTTGGGCATCATCGAGGTGTTTAGGGAACGAGGAGATGGACATCTGTCAGCTGCGGAGGCCGATGAGAGGCCACCTATGGTAAAGAGGGGACAATGCTACCAGCTATTCACTGAGCACCTGCTGAGAACCGGGCCCTGGGCTAAGTGCACCTTTGCGTGACTCTTTGGATGCTTATCGCCACGCTAGGGAGGAGGTTCTGTCTTTATTCTGGTTCTACCGTTATAAAGGTGGGGAAACTGAGGCTCAGATGGGCCAAATAGGGAGGCCTGGACCCCTTGGCTCCTGAGGAGCAGAGCTGCTCCTTGATCTCAGGGCTGCTGGCAACGGGGCTTGAGTCTCACCCTACTGTTCTTACCTCTTAGTTCCTGAAGCGTGAGCTTCCACAGAGGTGGGCGGAAAGGGCGGAGCCTGGCGGGAGTGGTCCTTGCAGGTGGCCTGGGCTGGGAAGCGGACACCGGCACTTGGGACTGAGCGGGCTGGGCAGCATCTTCGAGGCTGTTCCCTTGTGGAAGCGGCAGAATAGGCCTGGACAGCACCCCACGCTCCCTGCATCCCCTGGGGGGCACAGCCTTACAAGGACTGTTGGGGCCAACCCACTCCTGGCCTCCACTGCCACCTCACTGCACCCCTGTGCCCTGCGCTGCCTGGACGGTGGCAGAGGGGCCCTCAGGAGGAGGCCTCCCCCTTGGGGAGGTGGAGCAGGTGGGACTGGATGCTCCACGTGCCCTTCCACCTCACAGTCGAAGACTTTCTCTGAGGCCAGAAACCTGGCTGCCTCCTAAACAGCCAGTCCTGGAGCTAGTCTGGGGCCCTGGCCAGCCAGCGGCTCCTGCCCCCACTGCTGGTCAGAGTCATGGTTGAGGAATGGGGTGCGGCCCCTCTCCTCTTCAGGGCAGACCTCCAGATCTCGGAGGGGCAACGGACATCCCAAATTAGGCCCCACAGTCTCCATGGAGACCATTTGTTTACCCCACCTCCACATGAGCTAATCTGGAGAACTGCCATCCTCTGAACTTTCAACATAATGGGATTCAGGAAAATTCCAAAGCCATACCAGCCCCCAATTCTACAGGCAGAACCTAGGCGGCCTGCGTGGGTCTCAGGGCGTGGGCACACGCCTTGGTCTGGCCTCTAACCTTCTCCTGTCTCCCCTTAGAGAACACCCGCCCCACCCACGCTCCCAAGGTTCTGTCCCCCTGCTCTTGCCCAAGCCATTACTCCACCAGGAGTGCCCACCTCCCCACTGTTCAACTGAGTCAGCTTCTTACCCTCCCCCAAGACCAAGTTCAAGCGTCGCATCCTCCTCCATGACGGCCTCCTAGATTCCACCCTCCCTCCTCTCGGCCTGCTCGAGGAAGTCCCTGCAGCGTCTAGCCCTCTCCCATCTAGTGTGGCACTGATGACTTTCTGTAGTCATGTCTGTGTTTCCATCTCCCGTTTAGCAAACTCTGGGGACCCCTACCCCCAGTACCAGCATGGAGCGATATCACTGAGAGGAAGGCAGTGGGCGCCTGGAGAGGACTGAACTGGAAGCTGGGTTGCTGGATGACATTGGACAAAGCGATTTAACTTCTCCGAACCTCAGTTTCCCCAGCCACTGACCGGGGTTGGGGGCCTGGAAGATTTCGAGGGCCCTTTCAGATCTGCCTTTCTCATTGCCTCTTGAAAACCTGTCACTTTCTCCAAGTTGCTAGTTCCTAAGGCTTTTTGTAAAGGAAGTGTGTGGAAAAGGGAAGGAGAAGGGGAGGGGTGGGAGTGGCAACCCCTCCCCATCCTTTTGGAATACTGGGATGGCAGGAGGCACCGAAATGCAGCCCTGCGCTGCCCCTGTGTGGCTGGCTCAGGCACTGCAGCTGGGAAGCCTTAGCCAACACTTCCGAGGGCGGCCCTTGGAGGCAGCCCATCATCCATCTGGACCCCGCTGGACCCCCTGCCTTCCTGCTCACCTCTCACCTTGGCCAGGGTGCTCCCAGAAGCCAAGGGTAACCCCAGCAAGAGAGCGTCCAAGGACGGAAGGACTAGGGTCCCCCACCAGTGTCATCCCTGCAGGATGGCTGACAGTCTTTAATTGGGTTGCCACTTAGGAGAACCACATTGACCAGGGGGCAGGTCACAAATAAAGCAGGGAGGTGGCAAATTTCCGGCTTTCAACTTCAAGGGCTGTGGTCTGCGAATAAAGATTCAGAAAGATGTTCAAAAGTGTCTCCCTCATCAACAGTAACCTCCCTTCCAGATAAGGCACAGCCAGACGGCAAGGAGCAGGCCTCCTGGGAGGAGTGGGGTGAGCAAGACAGGGCAGCAGAACTTGGGGGGAACATGGGTTCGTGAACTGATCATATCAACTTCATGGAGCGCATCAGCCAAGGGGCCGCAGACAAAAGACGACAATGTCTGTGAAAGATGACAAGGTTTGACGTACTCAAGCGCTTGCCAAAAACCCAGAAAGAAGGCACCGGCCCCTTCGTCCTTCACTATCTGCAGAAACCTTGCATTTAGGGGATCCGAACGGGCCAGGTGCCAGCAGCCTGATCGGAGCACCTCTGTCCCGGAATTAGGAATTTATAAGCCACTCTGGGCTTACAAAAATCAAAAGCACGTTCCTGCCCCAGCGGAGTATGGCAAGGTCCAGGAACAGTCAGTCACACAAAGAAACAACAAGATAAAATCTCTGAAGAATTACAGTTGGGGTGACCCAGGGGTGGGGTTGGCCTTAGGGCGACCAACTTCCCCATTTCAGCACTGAAAATCCTGCTTTTGGAAACCTCCGTCTGTCCTTGTCCCCCCAGTTGGCCTGGTGGGCCGGAATTGCACGGCAAGCAGGAAAGTGAGGAGCCAGGGACTCATTCTGTCCCTCTGCTGGGTGCTGCGGACCTGGGCTGTGGCTCACGAGGTGAGGCGTGAGGACACCCGCAGAGTCTGTAGGACAAGCGAGGTTCCTGAGAATATGGGAGAGAGTGCCCCTTCTTGTTGCCTGCAATTTCCTATTGGACACCTGGAGGGGAATCTCCGTGGTCCCAGTGTAGTCAAGCGACAAGACCTTGGTGACGAGCTTCCAATAGATACAGTTGACTCTTGAACAGGAGGGATTAGGGGCACTGACACTTCGTGCACTTGAAAATTCATCAATAACTTCTGACTTTCTAAAAACTTAACTACAGTCCCTCAGCATCCACGGGGGTTGGTTCCAGGACCCTTCCCAGATACGAGATCCGCAGATGCTCAGGGCCCTTAATATAAACCGTGTAGATCAATGCATCCGCGGACTCCCGACCAGGCATCCAAAATACTAAATACTATTTTCAGTCTGTGGTTGGTTGGATCTGTGGGTGCAAAACCCAGGGATATGGAGGCCTCACTATATATTTATTGAAAAAAAAAATCCACGTATAAGTGACATGCATTTCAAACCCGATGCGTTCAAGGGTCACCTGTACAGAACAGCAGGGAAAAGGGGTGGAGTCTGCAGCCAAGACACCTCCCTCATTGCAACTGATGGTGGGGAGGCTGCACACCCCGCCTTGCTTGGAGTCTGCTGGCTTCTGTTCCCGCCACTGTGGCTCCGGCGCAGAAGACCCCTTTTCCTCCTCTATCTGGGAATTAGAAGACATTTATTAATAACTAAAAAATAGCGTACAGAGATTTGACTGTCGTCCCAGAGGAAACGAAGCAGCCATGCCCTCTGCAGAGAACGGACCTCCGGCGCCGGGAGTCAGCAGGGAGCCGCGCGCCAGCCCGGCCTCCTCCAGGGGGCGCTCCTCCCCGCCCGCGCGGTCCCCTGCGCGCCGAGCCGGGAGTGTGCAGTGACATCCAGAACAGAAGGGAAAATTGCTATCACCACTTCCCCGCAATGTATTTATATACAGTCCCACCGTTCCTATTGTGCTTACCAGCATTTTTCAGCGTTTTCCTGACAATTTGAGAGACGTGTGGGATTGGCTAGGAACCAGGAGAGGGTACGTTCCCAAGAGCCAATCTTGCGTCTCCTGATTGTACCCTTTTAAAATGGCCCTGCTGCTTGAAAAGAAGTGTCGTCATAAATCAAACTCATAATCAATACTGAACACACTGCAGTACATTTTTAAAGTGCACACAGTCAGGAAGAGCTGGATTTGCATGGCTTCCCGAATGCCTCAGGCCAGGGATGGGAAGCAGGACAAGAAGAAGGAGGAGTTAAACTCTGTGAGTGTGTGTGTGTGTGTGTGTGTGTGTGTGTGTGAGAGAGAGAGAGAGAGAGCGAGAGAGAGAGAGAGACAGAGAGAGAGAGAGAGAGAGCGTCTCGGTATGTGTGAGTGTAAGAGTGTGTGTGTGTATGTGTAGAGTGCGTTTGTGTGTGAGAACATGTTCGTGTATGTGGTAATATCTTATACCCCGAGGCCCCAGGGCTGGGTCTTGCAGGGTGCAGAAAGGATGCTCCTTTTCATCAGGGTCCCCGAGAGCAGCAGTGGCCATCTGAGTCCTCGTGCCTTGCAGTGGGGCCCCATGTCCCCTGTGGGACATCCTGGCAGAAGATCAGCAGGTGGCTGCAGGGGCCAAAGGCAGAGGGGTCTGCGGGCAGCTGGCCAGCAGTGTTCAGATGCAGAGTGAACACCTGGGGGCCCGGGACTGTCCTAATGCTGGGGACACAACCCAGAGCAAGATGAGCATCTGTCCTCGAGAAGGTAATGCTGTCCTGAGGGAACCAGACAGCAACCGGTGAGCAACTGAGGCCATTTTGAAGGCTGCTAAGTGCGTGAGACAGGGCAACGTGGGAGAGCTTGCCTGGACAGGGGACCAGGGCGGGAAATGAGCTTGGACATTGGCGGGTCAGAAGGAGGCCTGAGTGGCCAGACTGAGCATGAGAAAGGAGGGGGAGGAGAGGATATGCCCTGGGGCACTTATAACCTACACTTTATGCCCCAGTTCAGCCTTCTCCCCAGAGCTCAGCCGCCCGCTTGGCCCCTGACTCCCTCTGCTAGGACTCTGTGCTTCTTGGGCTTATATGTCTATTTCCTTCTCCAGGTTAGTGAAGTTTTCGTCATTTCTTCAAATGGCTTTTTAATTCCTTGCTCTCTCTTCTCCTTCTGGTCCCCCTATGGTGCGAATGTTATTATACTTGATGTTGTCCCAGAAGCCCCTTAAACTATCTTCATTTTTAAAAACCCTGTTTTTCTTTTTGCTGTTCTGATCGGGTGTTTTCTGCTACCTCATCTTCAAAATCACTGATTCAGTCCTCTGCTTCATCGAAGCTACTGTTGATTTCCTCTAATGGATTCTTCATTTCAGTTACTGTGGTCTTCATTTCCGCCTGGTTCTTTCTTTTTGTTTGTTTTCTATCTCCATTTTTATGTTTTTTATCTCTTTGTTAAAGTTCTTACTGAGTTCAGTTCTAGTCTTCCCCCAAGCTCCTTGAGCATCCTTATAATCAATGTTTTGAACTCTGCAGCTGGTAGATGGCTCGTCTCCATTTCGTTTAGTTCTTTTTCTGGAGATTTGTTCTGATGTTTCACGTGGGACATGTTTCTTTGTCTCCCCATTTTGGCTGCCTCCCTGTGTTTGTTTCTATGTATTAGTTAGAGCTGCTATGTCTTCCGGTCTTAGTAGAGTGGCCTTATGTAGTAGGTGTCCTATGGGGCCCAGTGGCACACTGTCCCTGGTCACCTGAGCCAGGTGCTCCAGATGTCCCTTTTATGGGTTGTGTGTGCCCTCCTCTTGTGGCTGAGCCTTGGTTGCTGTTTGCACGTCAGGGGGAGAGATTGACCCTTGGGCTGATTGGTTGTGAGGATTGGCTGGTCAGGGGCTGACCCTCTGGAGCAGGATTCACTTTAGCAGGGCTCTGGTGCCTGCCCAGTCTGTCCTTCAGGTGTGTCATCCTCCAAGACAGCTAGGTGGTGCTCCGGCTCTGTCTGAAGCAGCACTGGGGCATGCCAGCTCTGGGCCTCCTGGGAGGGACCTGCCTCAGGCCAAGTTCAGCAGCCTGTACCCTGCCCAGGGCTGCCTGGCATGAGCCATAAGGCAATCCTCAGATGGCTGCCAGTCACTGAGCTTAGAGGTGCCCTGAGAGGCCAAGCCATGAACTGAAGCTGGCTGCCACTGGTGCCAAGCTTAAGGCTGCTCAGCAAAAGGTTTGGGGGACACCGAAGCCATATGCTACTTGTTTTGGGTTTGTCAAACTTTGAGAGATTTTAGGGAAATCCACAGCATGAGCCTGGACAGGCCATTTTTATGGAAAAGCCATTGGAAGCGGCTTGGGTGGACCCACAAGTTGGGAGGGGGCGTGGTCTCAGGGAATCATCAGGGTAGGGCAAATGAGGTCAGCTGGGTTGAAGGAGCTCAGATATGGCGGCCACCTGTGTCTGCATGCCGGGTAGGAGAGGGTCCAACAAAGGAAGAATGGTTTCTGCTAGCACTTCTGTCTGGGAGAAACCTGCCCCTCCAGCCCTGGCCCTGAAGCCAGACAATTCAGTTCCTCCCTGTGTGTCCACGGTGCCTTTTGAGCAGCCTTCCCAGTCCTGGAGCCCAGAACGAGTAAGTCTATCAGCAGGTAAGTCCGTGCAGGGGTCCTAAGAGGAGCGCCTGGGAGTCCGGCCATTCTCTGTCTCACTCAGCTACAATCTCTGGTGGTTTTCACAGCCAAAAGTTGTGGAGACTTCTCTTTCTGGACTGGGACTCTGGGCTGGGGAACCCGGTATGGGATTGGGAGCCTTCACAGCTGAGATAGCCCTCCTGATTTTTAACCGCCACACATGGGTGTGGCGACTAGCCTCATTCACGCCTCTATGCCTCCTATCAGTCTCAAGGTGGTCTCTTCTGTATGGCCTTAGTTGTAAGACTTCTGTTCAGCTAGACTTCAGGACATTTTCAATAATGATTGTTCTGTAGTTTGCTTGTAATTTTGATGTAGTTGTGAGAGGAGGTGAGCTCAGTGTTTACCCACTCTGCCATCTTGACCGGAAATCCTGTCACAGCATCTTCCATCTTCTATCCAATCACCATTTACTTATTAAGTAAATGCTTCTTGTTTCTTCCACTCCCACTAGATAGCTTCATGGCGGCGAGGCCTCTCTGCTCCTTGGTATCCCCTCTCTCAAGTTCCCAGGTCAGTGCCTGCTGTGGTGTGCTCAGTGCATGTTGCTGAACGTTGGGTGGACATGAGGCCTGGTCAGCCACAGGAGGAACATGATTTTTTTTTCTGGTCACCAGAATAGGCAATGGAGAGTTTAAGCAAAGGTGTGATGACAGCTGATTTCTGCTTCAGTAAGAATCCCTTGGCTGCCATTGGAGGTTGGACTGGGTGGAGGCGGGAGACCCCAAGCAGGCAGGGATCCTTGTTTCTTATTCTCTGATAGGTCCTGGGGCAGCACTGTCCACCGGGACTTCTTGCTGTGATGGAAATGTTTTGTGTCTGTGCTTTCAGAAGCCACTGTCCACAGGTGGCCACTGAGTACTTGGAATCAGTGTGACTGAGAAACCAGATTTTAAATTTCATTTCATTTTAATCAATTGAGATTTCAATAGTGACAGGTGGCTAGAGGCCCCATATGAACACTGCAATTCTCACCACGGACCAAGGTGGTAGTATGTGAAGCACTTAGGTCTTGAGTGTCAAATTCCAAACGGCCTCTGGAATCGGATCCAGTCTCGCATCATGAGGTCCTTTATAAGGAACCAAACAGCAGGTGGCAAGGGGGTCTGATTTTTAGAGTAGAGCATTACTCTTACATTCTACATAAACTTGAATGGACCCCGACATGCTAGGGCAGGGAGGGCGACCTGGAGAGCAGCCTTTTAGCCCCTGCCCTTGAACAGCATCCTCCCTGCCCCCAAAAGAGGCCACACACACACTTTATACAATTCAAATAGCGATCGTATTGACAAACAGAACACAAACTAAAAGTCCTTGGTCCAAATAAGTGATCAGCGCGGATGATAAACGTATAAGCAGCACTCTGTTATTGATTTTGTGAACTGTCGCTCTCAGTTTACTTAAAAGGGGCCTCTAGAACCTGATCTGAGGACGCCGACTCCTTTTCAATTCCCCCCAACAGGCCCAGCAGAGGGCAGCGTGGGCCTGGGAATGGGCTGGAGATGGCTCCCAGTGAGCGAGGGCGGTTTGCAGGAAAGAGCTGGACGGATGCCTGAATCTGACCGCTCCCAGCTGGCCCCGCCAGGACCCAATCTGCTCTCCATCAAAGAGAAAATCTCTGAGAGTTCTCAGTCAGGTGCCTCTCCCCTCCTACAGCGCCCTACCCTGCTCCGGCACTGTTCCTGGCTGACCTGTCTCTTGGGAGTTGGGGCTCTGGGATGAGGTCTTGTGAGCGGGCTGCCCCCTGCCGCCCTGTTAGAACTGCGTCTCCTGTGGCTCTTAGCCAGCTCCAGGCCTGCCAAGCCCGCCCTCAGTTCCAGCCCTGGTCCTGCCTAGACAGCCCGGCACAGAGGTTGGGAGCCTGCCTTCTAGACCAGCCCAGGCTCAGCAAAGCGACCTTGGCTCTCCACACCTTGGTTGTCTCTTCTGTACAATGGGACCAAATGAGTTAATATTTGAGAAGTGCTTAGAAAAATACCTGCTATATAATCTGTGATCAATAGATAGATAGATAGATACATAGATAATAGATAATAGATAGATAGATGATAGATATATAAATAACATTTCCTTAAGCTCTGAAACACTGTTTTTTCACTCGAATCTTTCAGTGACCTCAGTATACGCGAGGGGGGGCGGTGCGGGGAGCCAGAGCTGGGCTGACTCACTCGCCGGTCAGAAACCCGCTTTGCCTGAGCTTTGTCCTCCTGCAGGCAGAGTGGGCGACACTTGGCCTCCTGGATCTAGTCACTTCTCTATCAGCACATTACGCTGTGTTTTCCTCGAAGTAGATTTTAAACTGCAAAGCTCTCGTCTCAATGTGCTATGGAAGGAAAAAGGATTTAGTTTTCCTCTTGTTTACTTTAAATGCTTAGAGGTTGAATTTCAGTCCCAGACTGGTAAAGTAAGAAAATCCTGAAATTATATCTGTGTCTGGATCCTTGTAGAATCCCCCAGAGCTATGCCAGGCTGCTGAGAGCCACAAAGCCTTGCACTGGCCTCCCTGACCGTGTGGGCCCAGGCAGTGGACGCTCAGCCAGGGCTTGCATGTGGGCCAGAGATGGCCTCGGCCTGGATGGGGACCGAGGAAGCAGTGATGCCAGCGCCATGCATGTGTCCTCCGTTTGGGTCACAGCATGGGAAACTGGACTCTGCACAAAGCCCTTTATCTGACTTAATCCCCTCAGGCCGGCGTTTGTTCCCGAAGACCCCCACCCACTCCACTGAGTCCTGGGTAGGACAGTCTTCCCAGCAAAAGCTGCTGGGAGCAGCCTATTTCCCTCTCCGCTTGAGCAGCACGGGCCGGCCTCTGCTGCATCTGACCGTATTGTAACAGGCGCTTCCCTGTGGAATGATCTTAGGGTGTGTGCTTTGTGTGAATCCCAATACAAACCCTTTCTGTGCTCATCTTATTCTGTTTGGTTTCTTCTGACCCATGTAATCAGTTGAGATATTAATTACAAAAAGATGGCCAGGCGCATAGAGCTGGAGGTGACGTGGTCTGGCTCCTTCCTTTAATTAGGAGGAGACTGGCCTGGCGGGGAGCGACTTGCCCCAGGTAGCCAGCCCCTGGAAGAGCTGGGGACTGAACCTGGCCCCCCGAGCCCCATTCTTGGTCCCCAAGGCTTTTGCTTGCTGACTCGGCCTGCATTTTCAGTATGGTTGCACTGTAAGCCCTAGAATGGCCCGTGAACTCAGATAGGGTCTCAGTAGTATGGAAGCCTGGAGAAGTGAGACGCAGTTTTGCCGTGTGTGGGGCCAGGGTGGGGGCACAGATTTTTCCCTTTCCTGCTGGAGTCATTCGAGTGGTGACCTCAGGGACCCTGATGCAGTGATGGATGACATCGAGGGCTCTGTCATGTCAGAGGCTGCCTTCCGACTAGAAAGGGAACGAGGTGCTGGTGGCCGGTGCCCGTGAGCAAGAGGCGGCCACGCTGGAGGGTTCGGCGAGGGTTGGGAAGGATGCATTCCTGGATGTGGGGACGTCCTCAGCACACCTAACGCCAAAACCTGTTTCACTGGGCGGGGGCATCAAGTGAAAGCTCGGGACCCTTCGCGAAGCAGGAAGCATCGAGGGGAGTCGACAGCGATTCTGCATGTGCTCACAGGTCCTGCCTAGTCAGTGGGTTAGAGGGCAATAAAAGGGTCCTGTCACCGACGCTAAGTGATTAACCAAGGAGGCCATTAGCCTGGGGGGCTCTCACACCTTGTGGCCCACGTAAGCCCACCAAACGTAAGCAAGAATGGATACACTCATATCAGAGGACGTGAAACTCAGGAACGTGGGATCACAGACAGCCAACCAGACTTTCCCAAATAAGGCAACTGCTTAAGCTACAGCCGATCACGGTAATTTCCTGGCGACGCGTCCACATCTTCCCAGTCAAAACCTCTCCCGGACCCCCACCCCATGGTGCTGCTGATGTGAATGGATGCATGCTCAAAAAACTCTTGGAAATTTTAATATGCCTCAGTTCATCTTTTACTACTAAGCACTTTGTACAGTGAGCCATCATTAGCCTCGTCCAGCCCCAGAGGGCGCAGGTCTCTGGGTGGTGATGGGGAGGGGACTCCCGGGCAGGTAGCTCAGAGGGGCTGAAAGGGTTTGGGGTGGCGCTGCTGATGTGAATGGATGCATGCTCAAAAAACTCTTGGAAATTTTAATATGCCTCAGTTCATCTTTTACTACTAAGCACTTTGTACAGTGAGCCATCATTAGCCTCGTCCAGCCCCAGAGGGCGCAGGTCTCTGGGTGGTGATGGGGAGGGGACTCCCGGGCAGGTAGCTCAGAGGGGCTGAAAGGGTTTTCAGCTTTGAATGCACGTTTCCATGAATGCACTTGCCATGGAGTAGCTGGACCTGGACGCCCAAGGGGAGTCTTCGCACCCTGGGGACCCCGCTCTGGGGCCATGCACCAGCATAATAGAGGGCGGGAGATGGGCAGGGCTGCCGCTTCTTACCGAAATCTGAGTCAGGCGATGTTTCATCTTGCAGGCTCTGCAGGGCTGGCCGGGATGCAGAATCCCAGTTTCTGAGGGTGGAGGTTTCTAGGCCCCGGGTGAGTTCTGAGCCTGGCCATTTGTGACGTGCGAGGAGGGGGACCCACCGCCACGCTGAGGCCTTGTGTAGTGGGCATGTGAGGGTTTGGGTTCCAGGTGTGAGCAGCGGCTTGTAAACACCCACGGAGGTCAGAGGAGGTCAGTATTAGTCTTGGGGATGCAGCGTACAAAAGGCTCCAGCAGCATGGAGACCACACCCCTTCGCCACCTTTCGGGTCAGAGATCCTGGTGGTGGGCCCCGGCCGCCCTTAAACAGCCATGGCGCAAGTGGGGTGTGTGTGTTGTGTGTGTGTGTGGGTGGGGGGGGGCGCGCAGTTAGGTGGCGGTGTAGCCGAGGCTGGGTTTGGAACATGTGGGATTGTTCCAAATTTAGAAAGCAAACGCGTGGGAGTGTGAAGGGGGGCTCTGCCAGGGGGTATGTGGGGGCGATGCATCTCGATGCCTGTATGGAAAATTAAGGAAGACTAGACCTCGTCTGAGCCCCACTGTCGCCAACCATGTGGCCTTGGGAGGAGGCGGTTCTCTCCTGGTGCTGCGGTTGCTCATCCACGGGAATTAATCAAAGTCTCTGAGGGGGTCTCTCCCAGGGCGGTGGTTTGGGTGAGTCCGGTTGGGTGGGGTTGGGTGACGTCAGAGGAGACAGCCTTCCCGGAGTATAGAGCAGAGGTGCCGGCTCCTGCCCTCTGTCACCAGAGGCACTCCGGTGTGCTCACGCGGCTTCTCTTCTACTTAAGTTTTCATTCGCAACAAGGCTTCCGCAGCTCAGAGAGCTCTCCCGGCCCGAACGTGATATTTCTGCAAGGAACCTCGGTTCTAGGATAACTTGGTTCTAGGACAACCCGCCATCGGGGTTTGCCCCAGACTCAGAGCTATTCAGAGGAGATTTTCAGTGCAAAATCAGGCACGTCCTGGGCAAGCAAGGCTGGTTGGCTGCTTATCACGTTCTTCCTCAAGCAGCTTATATTTTGAGCCATGGTTGCTTTGTGGTGGGAAGGACGCCATTTAGGAAGCTTCCTTGCTGCAGGATCAGCCACCCAATCCAGTAGTAACACTGGATGGGAAGGGAGGGAAGCTCATCCCATCTGTTTCAGAAAAAGCAGCACTGACTTTAACTTGCGAATCACAGGGTAGAAGCCAGATGATGGGAACTGAGCTTTAAAAAGGGAGAGGAATTTCTTGCTGAATCTCTTAATCGGTTTTATGAGGAGGCTCATAAACCCTTAATATAGCCCTGGGACTGTCATGTTTATAGACATGGCATCGGCAGTGCCTGGAGTGTGACCAGAGAATTTGCATTAAAGTGACAGCGCTGCCTCCAAGCAGGGTGCGGTGGGCAGCTGGGGCATCTCAGTCTGGTCCCCACTGTGCGGAGGAGGCCGAGCTACAGTCTCGTCTGAGGCTCCAAGTCACTCGCTTTCGTCAAAGAGCTGGGTCAGCCTAGCCCTGCCCAGGTCCTGGGGAGCGGAATGGGTGTCTAGGAGGCCTGGGTCATCCCCCCTTCTCCAGCCATCCCCCGACCCCCCCGGAGGATTACACTCTCCTAGAGGAAGTAAAGCTGCCACATCTATGACAGCCGTGCGACGCGGACGTTAGCTTTAGTGCAGTGAACACACTCGGATGGATCCGAGAATGGCTGGTGGTAGCTGAGATGTCCGTGAGGCTGGCTAAGTAGACGGGAAGGTTCCCGTGGCTTCCTGCGATGGACTGTGGCTGGGCTCCAAGGCGTTGGGACAACAGGAAGGGAGGGACTTGCAGGCAGGGGAAGAGGCACGAGCGAGGACAAGGAGGTGGAATGAGCCTGGTGCCGGGAGGCAGGGGGAGGCGGGCACCTACATGCAGAAGAAGCTTCTGCTCAGGAATAGTGAGACGTGAGCTTCAGCCTGGTTCCGGCCTTGCAGACGAGAAGGAGAAAACCAAAACCGAAAACTCACCATTCCAGAAGAGCTTAGAGCCTGGACTCTACCCGGGACAGAAGCGCTTGGAAACAGAGGTGCAGGCACAGGACTGGCAGGACCGGGGGCCAGTCTGAGCCCATGGAGGCCGAAGGTTCACACGGCCATGTCCAAGGGCAGACCGCCCGAGTCTAGCCTTCCTCCCTTTTCTCTGTGTGCTCCCCCCACCGCCCAAAGGATCCGGGAATCGGAATGACTCTGTGTTAACATAATGGCTTTTTAATTTTTTCCCGTTATGTGCCTTGAAGAAGTGATTTCCAAACATTGGTCTATGTGGAAAAAATGAAGAAAGAAGCAAGTGTTCCCTGGTCTAAGGCAAACGTAAAAACTAACACGTAATGAGTTTTTCATAAAGCTAAGTTTATTCAACCAAAGGAATACCCTTTACACTAAGAGCATGCTGTTTCTCTTTTTGCTATTTGGTGTTTTTTTCTTTTTCTTTCTTGTTTTTAATGGTGACATTGGTTAACGAAATTCAATAAGTTTCAAGTGTACAATTGTAAGGCATATAAGGTATATATATATATATATTGCATTGTAATGTTCGCCGCCCATGGTTAGATTTCTTTCTGTCACCACGGATTTGGCTCCTTTTACCCATCTACCTCCCCGCTTCCTCTACCCTCTGGTAACCACTAGTCTATTGTCGCCATC
>NW_006436291.1:5845861-5886593 GCF_000325575.1 Pteropus alecto
ATATGGTAGATCAATTCTTAGTTTTTTGAGGAAACTCCATACTGTTTTCCATAGTGGCTGCACCAATTTGCAGTCCCACCAGCAGTGTATGAGGGTTCCTATTTCTCCACATCCTCTCCAACACTTGTTATGACTTGTCCTGTTGATAATAGCCATTCTAATAGGTGTGAGATGGTATCTCATTGGGGTTTTGATTTGCTTTTCCCTAATAGCCAGCAATGTTGAATATCCTTTCATATGTTCGTTGGCCATTTGTATGTCCTCTAGGGAGAAGTGTCTGTTTAGATCCTCTGCCCATTTTCTAATTGGATTTTTGTTGTTGTTGTTGTTATTGTTGTTGCTATTGAGTCATATGAGTTCTTTGTATATTTTGGATATTAGGCCCTTATCGGAGGTGTCGCTTGCCAATATATTTTCCTATCTGGTGGTTGTCTCTTTGCCTTGTTGACGGTTTCTTTTGCTGAGCAGAAGCTTTTTAGTTTGATGTCGTCCCATTCATTTATTTTTGTTTTTACTTTCCTCGCCTTTGAGGTCAAATTCTTAAAATCCTCTTTGAGTCCAAGGTCCATGAGTTTGCTTCCCATGTTTTCTTCTATGCAATTTATTGTTTCAGGTCTTATATTCAGGTCCTTAATCCACTTCGAGCTAATTTTGCTGTGTGGTGATAGACAACGGTCTAGTTTCATTCTTTTGCAGGTGGCTTTCCAGTTTTCCCAGCACCATTTAGAAGAGGCTTTCCTTTCTCCAATGTATGTTTTCGGCTCCTTTTGCCTGGCATTTTTTAATGGAATCGAGATGAGAGGTGGACAGCAGTTTGCTCATTGTTGTCACTTTGTTTTGTTTTGTATTTTTATTTTAAGCTGACAACCCCATGTCAGTCCTTGATTTAACCTAAAATTAAATGTACCGGTTGGTTCATGCAATTCTGAAGGGCGCAGATTAGACCACTGTCTCCCTTGGTAGAGTATATGTCACTAAAACTTGGAATTTTGACGTGTAGACAGAGAATAGACTGTGGAAACCAAGACTTAAGTGGCTGCGCTGTAGCACACGGCACATCCCAGCGGGAGATGAAGCCCCTCCGAGGTGAACCTCACAGCTTCCTTCCCGCCTCCTTGTTTCTGTCCCCGGAAGATGGGGGGACAAATTGAGAGGGGTTCGGAAGATGCTATAAAACTGAACCTATGAGATCTTTGTGAAAGTTTGTTTCTTTGAGCCGGGAGTAATTTCTCTGTCGTCCCAGCCACAGGTGGGATCTGAAAGTTTTCTAAGATGCCGTGAGCCAGCCCACTCTCTCAGTCCTTCCGTGTCGCCTTTCTCTGGCCATGCTCACTCCCAGAGTGTCCGAAATCCAGGTTGATAGGCCCATCTGGAGCCCCTGCCGCCTTCCTTCCGGTTGAGGCTCCAGTTCCTGGAACCGTGGAAGCCCCATTCAAATGGCCTCAAGGGACTCCCAGGGCCCATGCTGGTTGGTCTGTCTCCCCTGGGTGGGCCACGTGGCTGGAGGAGCACCTCTAGGACCATGGCATGAGCAAGGGGAGCTATTTGCAGGGTAGGGGTTGAACATATGTGTGCATGAGAGGGGAGGGGAGGGAGGGGAGGCTATGGCCACACTGTACCTTCCAGTGCAGAACTCCAAGGAGAATTCTTGGAGATTAAAAATATGATAGCATGGGTTTAGGAAATCCACAGACGAGTCAGAAGAAATTAGGAGAAAAGAGAAAGGTAAAATAAGAGAGAAAAGATAAGACGATCAGAAATTCTAATATCGTCAGAAGAAAGCCAGAAAGAGAAAAGCCAAGAAAATGGAAAGAAGAAAATCATCAAAGAGATAATTCTTATATTCAACTGTTATTGCAATACCTTCTCTAAGTGAAAAGTAAGCATGACAAGTCAGTGGGCCAAACAGCATCCCGAACCGTCCTGCAAGCCCATTTGTGGTTGCCTCCCCTGGTGTCCTAACTCAATGACACCCGGCCAGGGCCCCAGGAGCTGGAGCCAGAGGAGGAAGCAACGGTCGACTTGCCATTTTATCTCTGTGGCCACCCTTCCGCTCCTTCTGGGGTGCAGATCTGGGGGGAGTCATGGCTCCAAGGAAAAGCTGGACTTGATTAGATGATTTTTATGACTTTTGCACCTGCCCACCCTATTTTTCTTAGGCAGTAGCCGAGTCCACTTAAACTGAGTGATAAACAGAAAGGAACCAGCGTAAAACCTACGCATAGGTACAGCCAAAAAGCAACCAAGGAGGAAAGGAATCTAAGGAGAAGTCAGAAGAATGAGCTGCCTCTGAAAGGAGGTTGCTCAGGCAAGGAGAGGAAAAGACCAGCCGAGCTCCCCAGGACCCAAAGAAACCAGACACAATGGATTGAAAAAGCTGAGCTCAGCTGACATCCATCTTGGTTTCAAGGAAGAGGCCCTGTGACAACAGAGAGAGATGAAAGGCAAGTTGACAGAGCTTAGGAACAAGCAGAAGAGAAAAATAACGGATCACAGAGACAGAAACCACATTGGAAGCCACAGAGACCCGAAAACACACAAGTGTGACAAAATCGTGCAGAACAAACCCGCACAAACAAAGAATGCAGGAAGGCTGCTTCGGGTTCCCGAAGATGGGACGGAGGGATGGAGCGACGAGGTCATTTCAGGAAACGCCAGAGGTAAACTTTACAGAGAAAGGACTCGAATCTTCTATGCAACAAAGTACACTGTATCCCAGAAAAACAAACAAACAAACAAACAAACGAAACACAGAGAGCGGTCCGTGTTGAAACAGAACCACGTTGAGCTACAGAAACGTTGTGGCAAAGGTGGAACCCTGTAAACAACAAAGCCCAACGAGACAAAATAGGACCAAAACAGCCCACAAGCATCCCACGCCTGGGGATGGCGGCCCGGTCTACCGTAAGGAAATGTGACCCAGCGGTCCCCAGGGTATAAAAGTCAGCAGATGTCTGTAAGCATGTGGCAGGCAGATCCTAAAAGCCTGTTTCGACAGAACGCGGAGGAATCTGACCGCAGACCTCAGACACAAGGACAGAGCTGAGAGGGCTGGTGGTGAGCACAGAGCCCGTTATCTTCTGGAATTAAGACTCGACCTGTCTGGGCATGACGATTCAGACCAAAGGGGAGGTGCTGTAGAGCCGGCCAGCGTGAGTAAGGTGCCAGCAACCAGATCTGAAGGGCAGGGGAGGGAAGGCGATGTTCCCCTCCGCTTGCATCGCAGTCAAACCTGACACATATGGTACCGGCGCATCAAAACAGTCACCTCGAGTTCTTACCGTTTTTACGCTCTTTTCCTCCTGTAACTTTGAAAGGATCTTTCAGTCCTTTTTATATTGCCTTTTTTTTTTAATGAGCATATTTTTTTTTTTAAGAAAAAGAGTCATTATTTTTCAAACATTTCTTTTGGAGTTTTCTTTTTTTCATCTGTTTTGTTTCATGAAAAAAGAACAAGGCATTTCCATGCCTTTGAGAGGCAGCTGTCCTAATTCAACAACCTCAGGGCAAGGAAGGAGCCTGTGAAGGGTGGATGGGGGTCTCCCTGCTTCCTGCCGAGTGGGGCTCAGGAGCCTGGGCCAGGCTGAGGGGCTCTGTGAGTACCTGGCTTTTGGAGAAAGTGTCGATGGCCAGTGGAGGGGCCCTGTGCTGGTGCCCATGGCTTGCTTGGTTGGGCAGAACCCTAGGAGGTAGGCAAAGGAGATGATCGCTCAAAGCCCTTCTGAAGGGGGATTGCTGGGCCCCCTCCTCCCGCCCCTCCCCAATTTCCACATCAGTGGGGCCAGGTATGTGGTTCGGGGGTCAGACTTTCTCAGAGCAGCCATCCTGCCTGCTACCCTCCCTTTGTCCAATCTGGACCTGTGCCCCTCTCGAGCTGGAGCGCAAACAGCGTGAAACTGGGAGAGAGAAGTGTGGGCACTATTTACTTAGTCATTCATTGCCTCAGTTGGAAGAGCAGATGTTTGCCCTGCCACACAGGTCTTTCGGCTAAAAGGTGACCTGGGAATGGCTCTCTTTCTGAGCCAGGCCCTCTATCTAAATCCTTTTAGGCAGTTAAGGGAGAGAGAAAAGTTTTCTTGAGTCGGTTGGGTCTCAATTGCTTTTGGCTCAACATAATCCACATGCCAAAGTGTCACATTTTGGGGAGGCTCGTTCTGAATCCCTACACTTCCAACAGGTGAGTAACAAATGCCAGCAGGGAAGAACCCGTGAGCTCACACAGAAAGGAGAGCAGGCAGGGAGGGGAGGGGCTCGCAGTAAGGTCCCTGCCAGAGCCGCTTCTCTTGACTGAGAAAGTGTTTGGGAAATACTCCCCTCTCTGCATAATGGAAGACCGTGGAAACGGGCTTATTTTAAGGGACCGTGAGCTAATGCATATGCATGCGAGCACTGAGGCACAAGCTTGTGTTATGTCTGCCTTTCCATTTGTTTTCTCCGGGTGTGTCTGCATTTAATAGACATAACAAAATGCCTCCTCTGTGGTGTGTTTCTCATTTATAGGAAAAGAAAAAAAAAAAAGAAACCACCAAGATTTAGAAATCCAGTATAGAACCAAGAGGTTTTAACTCAGCCATTTTGTTAAAAAAATAAAATAAAAATAAAAAAGTGCCTGGCTTCCTAAGGAAGAGGTTGTCACTGCTCTGGGGGGGCCCTCTCTGCACACCCTTCACCCCACACACCCACACCTGGGGTGCTGTGACCCGCCCCACAGTGCCTTCCAGGCCTGACTCTCAAGGCAGGTACTTGCTGTGGACACAGAAAGAAAGAGCGCTCCCTTAGAGAGAATGTAACACCTGAGCTTCTGTTTGTATGGAAGATCCATTTGGAGGATTTTCATCATTCCAGTGGAAGATTCGGTGGCTCTGGCTGACCTCTATGACTGCATTTTAATCTCCACGATTATGCGGTTTCATTATCTCTCGTAGGTAAACTAGGACGCTCTCTCCCTGCGGGTCAAACGCTCCGTGGTTTTAGGAGAGATTGCTGTGTCTCCGGCTGAGGTGGGGTCCTGCACCTCATTTCAGGGGCGCTAAACTACGTGGGCATCGTGGTTCTTTTGGCCCCGTTAATGTTGTTTTATATTATAATGGCCTCACTGGGCCAGATCCCAGGCCTGCAGCATCTCCCGCGGGCCACCGCTTCGTCCGCATTGACTTGTCCATATTCCCCCTTGCCACCCCGCCCGCCTCTCCCAGGGCGCTTTTCCCAGGCTGAATCAGCAGGTGCGTTGCTGGTCCTGGGTGACCAGGGGTAGGTGGTCGTGCCCTGGAAAGGCTGGGATGGAGATGAGGACGTGAAGCCGAGAGGGGAAGGGGACAGTGAATATTTTCATCCTCCAGTTTCCCAGTGCCGACCTTGGCTTTTGGTCTGTCTGCCCCAAGGCCCTTGTCCTGGCCTCAGTTTCCTTCTGGCTTCGCTTAGCATTTCCCTCTTTGCTGTCCTCCTGGATGAGGTAGAACCATTGGCGATTTGGCTTCCAGCTCTGCCAGGACAGCCCAAACCTCACCTCACATCTCCTGAAGCATCTCACAAAGAGACAGTGCGAGGCAGGCCTGTGCTTTGATATGAATACCTGGGGTGCCTGCATGAGGGAGGAGCAGAGAGGATGGGGTGAGAAAGACTGGGGGAACGTGGAATACTCGGGTACGGAAGGGAGGTGGGAGGAGTACCAGGCCGAAGGAGCAGAAAGCGGAAAGGTCTGGAGGTACGTGGTCTCATGACTGGGGGTTCTAAGTGGTTAGACAGAAAGTGCCTATCGAAGATGGTGACAGCTGAGGCCAGAGAGAATTGGGGTTTGAAGACCCTGAGGGTCTCCCCACGTTACTCTTAGGACCGTGGGGCGCAGATGCGTGGGCTGAGTGCACCCCTAACCTGTGCGATGTGCAACCCGGGTGACCGGACAGTGTGACCCTGCCTCACTAAGGTAAACGAGCTTCATCCTGGTGGCAAGGGTTGTAAGGAGAGCAACGTGGTCGTGGACGTGGGTTGAAAGGTCACATCGGCCGTAAGGAGTGCGTTGGAGGGAGGGAGGAGGCAGGAGGAGCAGCCCAGAGGGAGCCGCGGCGATCGAGGGAGGCTGACGAGGGGGGCTCCGTGGCCGTGCCGGGGAGACGGGAGAGGAAGGCGTGCCATTTGCAGGGTGGGTTCTGCAGGTTTGGAGCCTGACTGTGGCAGCACAATACACCGAATGACGAAAATGCCCAAACCGCTGTAAACACCTGCCGTGAGTGACAAAGGGACCTGTCAGATTAGCTCCCATTTGTCATTGCTTATGCCACAGAAACTTTCCAGGATTTTTCTCCTCCACAGTTTGAGTGATGCTTGAAAAATAATTTTACTTGTCGTAGATAATATGCACACTTCAAAATATTTCTTTGTTTTGGTAGCTCTTTCATGCTGACATTCAATACCTTTTTCCTTTTATGATTCGAAGAATGTTCTCGAGTCCTACTGCCCTCACGCCACCTTGCTTCTAGGGAAACTTGGATGCTTGAGATAGAGAAAGGCGTGCCCAGGCCCAGTCTGCTCGCATCCCTCCCCCAGTTAGTGCATGGAGCGAAGCGTTCTCAGCTCCGCCTGGACAGCTCCAGCAGAGTCTGATAGAGCCTGACGCTATGACCTTCCTACCCGCTTCACCCCACAGCTTAGCACCTCCTGCCCCCCGCCCCCCGCAATGCTCACAGTTCCCTCGCCTCCTTTCCCTCTCCCAGGGCAACCCTGAAAACAACTTGTCATGCTTGGTCTCTGCTACATTATACATAACAGAGAAGAATCTGGAATTCTTGAGGACGACTCGAAAGGTAGGGGTGAGGCAGAGGGAGGGAGGGCGGAGAGGAAGAGAGAACCCGCTCAGGTGTGGGGAAGATGAAAGAGCTTCCGGCCAAGGAACACGATTCTGGTGGTGGTGAGACTGAAGAGCCAGGATGCGATCGCAGTGGAAACTCACGCGGTGGCCCTGGAATGCGGGCCAGGGGCTGTAACGCAGGGCCGGTCGTTTCTCGCTCCTAGAACAGCCTGGAGGTCGGCTCTGCTCCATGCTGTCACTCGGGGACCCAGGGTCCTTCTGCCGCATCTCCTTTGTTGTTCGCCTCAGTCGGCACGAAGGGGAAGGGCCTGGAGGAGAGCGCGTGCGTGGTTTTCACAGAGCAGTCCTGGCAACGGCGCACTCACCTCTTTTTTTAAACAACTTTGTTGAGCTATATTTCAAATATAAAGTTTATCCATTTCGGGGGTAAGATTCAGTGATTTTCATCAACTTTAGAACATTTTCCTCCTCCAAGTAAGATTCCTTGTGTGCCTTTGCTATCCATTCCTGTTCCTATCCCATCGGTAATCACCGATCTATTTTCCACCTCCATAGATTTGCCGATTTTGGACGTGAATGAAATCGTACAATATGTGCTCTCTTGTGTCTGACTTCTGTCACCGAGCATCACGTTTTTGATGTTCACGCTGACGTAACATGGGTCAGTAGTTTGTTCCTTCTCATTGCTGAAGGATATTCTGTTATATGCATAGAATGTGGCAATTTCCTCCTGCTCCCCTTCTGTTGGCTAGAACTTGTCACATGGCCACACCCAACCACCAGGGAAGCTGGGGATGTAGTCTGTGTGCCCAGAGGGAGGGAGCCTGTCATGGCGAACAGGTATGATCTCTGCCTTGGCCTCCCCCCGACCTGCCTCCAGTTACCCCATTAAAACCCACAAACACGCAGATGCCACATGAGTGGTATGTGTGTGTGTGTATGTGTGTGCCTGTGTGTATGCGTGCGTGTGTACATGTGCGTGTGTGTATGTGTGTGTGTAGAAACTACAGAGTGTGAGTGTGACTTGGCTCCATGAGCAAGGGGGCGTGTGTAGGAGGAGGGGGGAGGAGGCGCAGGACCGGGGTCAGAGGCGACCCTGAGGGCATCAGTGTAATCTCCCTGCTCTCCCAGAGCTGTGGACTTCTATGACCTCAGAAGAAGGTCAATGCCGATCTTACCCAGCTCCTCAGAGGCAGGGAGGCACGTGGGTTACGGTTAATGAAGTCATTTCAGACGCGCTTGAAACAGCTCTGGAGGGGGACCTTTTCAGGAGAAGGCAGCTTTAAAAACATCCCTTCTGTGCTTTAGATTTCACGTCGGGAGCACATTGACGAGTCTGCCTAGCTGTTGACGCGTGCGCATCAGCACTGTTCAGTCCGGAGGCATAAGTTTCTGAACTCTCCCTGCATTCTTGGAATAGTCATCAAGGGGGAAGATGTTTTCCAAGAAAAAGTGTGGTCTTCATAGGGGAGGGAAAGAAATCCCTCCCCAGGGCCGTTCCCGAAGTTGATGCTGCTACCAGAAGTTCAGGGTGAACGAGTTACTGGAGGTACAGTTATTTAAGGGGTTATTTAAGGACACGTTTGCCCCCAGCTTCCCTTGATTCCCAGCCCTGTTTTTCACTTAATATTTTCATCATTTGGCAGAGACAGGGAGGCTGATTCCTTCACGGACACAGTGAGCTTTCCAGGCCAGAGAATTCCATCACCTTGAATAATAGGCCAGCTCCCCATGCCGACCTGCGACTGGCCAGCTCCTCAGGGACAGCCGAGCCCCTGCGCCTGCTCTGGGGAGCCCAGGCTCTGGCCTCGGATGCCTGAGAATGGCCGAGCATCACAATGAGGGAAAGAAGGGCTGTCGCTTCTCCTTTCGCTGGCAGTGTGTTGGAAATGCAGCAGAGAGGTCTGGTTTTCAAAGAGCTGTGGGGGTTACAGAAGATTCTGCAAATAACTCTGAGGAGCCATCCTTAGATTTGCTTTGCCCCATCCAGAAATTCTTGTCCAGCTGAAAGGCATCTGTCTGGTGAGTGTCAAGGGGAAGAGAGTGTTTTGCTGAAATTTCGCAGCCACGTCTTAGGAAAGCACCTCAGTTTTCCCAGGTCCTGAAACGTGGCAACGTCAAACGCGTGGGCCTCGTGCCTGGTTCGCGGTTCCTTATTTTAAAGACCCAGAGAGCAGAAATGTGCGAGTCCGTGTCGGAGCTGGAGTTGAATCACAGCACGATCTCATCTAGTGCTGCGAGAGCCTAGGTAAGACCTTCTGTTTCTGCTCTACAGAAGGAGCAGGTGGGGGACTCACATTTAGGTAACGTCTGCCTGTACCAGGCACCGTTTCCAGCATGTTTCCTATGTTTCCAGGTAAACCCCAGCACCCGCCAGGTACACGCTACTGTTATTCTCCTTCTATGCTCCGAGGACACTGGATTGAGCACCTCCTTTGAGGTCACATAGCAGGCAAGTAAGAGAGTTGGGATTCGAGCCCAGGTCAGCCTCATGCTCAAGCCTGGGTTCTTTGCACAATCTCATGGACAAAGAGTTCCTGACATTAACCTCACAGGGCTGGCACATCCTGTCCCAAGCTGTGGAGCATTACAAGATGGCCCCAGGAAGAAGCGGCAGCAGGTGGCCAAGGCGATGGGGTTCTTTCATCAGAATTCTACAAAGGACATGCCCCAGCCTCAGCTCTGGAGACAGAAATGCCTTTTTGAGCCATCAATGCACAGACTCTCCTACTCTGTGGGGCAGCCGGGGATCTGTCTCCCCAAACTAGGAAGAGAGGACAAGGGTGGAATCCCTCCAGGCCTGAGGCGGGCTGTGCCTGTCTGTGGAGATGGACGCGTCACGCTGGACAGTCCCTGCGCGGACACAGCCCTGGACCTCCACCCACCGGGCTGTCAGCAACATCTCAGTAACCTGGCTCCAGCCCATTAGCATGCACGTGGCTCGACCATACGGCGCAATGATGCTTTTACGATCCTGTTTGTTATTTTTCAGACCTAACCTCATCACTCTGTACTTTATGGAGCTGAAACGCAGCCCTCTGTTTGGACTTCCTGCAGCCTGCTGACTACCTGAGGATTTGCCTCTTGCTGATCACATCCCAAAGAGGCAAATCCTTTCGGAGGCTGTGTTTGAGTGACAGGGATCCCTGGAGTGTCACATCATGATATTATTATTAATTATTACTACTGTCATTTACAAGCATACATTTCCCAACTTTGCAGGAACTTGTACGTTCAAATGTTTTGTCCTAATGCCCCGTTAAGATAATTTCATCAAGGTTAAAACCATGACTCTCAGAAAATATGAAACGAACACATGTCAAGTCTATCTTACTCATCATTTAATGAGGAAACCAATCGTATGTTACAACCGGTTCAAAGGAAAATTCGAAGGACACACGTAGAGGCAAACAGGGACGCTGAGAAGGACCCAGAGATTGATGCAAAACCGGTCAACGGCCACAGGGAACAGTCGGTGGCATTCTCCCAACAAAATTCGCTTGCGCTGCTGTGGATGAGCACCATCTGCATTTTTATAAGTTCTTTACAACTTACAGACTTGTCAGACAGCTCAAAGACAGGGAGAGGTACCGGCCGCTAGGAAATCAGACACCCTGGGTGTTCTGGGCTGGACACCCAGTAATCTTGTCTGCCTATTTCAAATTCTTTCACATTTTTTCCAGACACCCTCATGTGTGTTGATTCCAGGTTTACATAATCCGCCTGCTTTTATTCTCATCTCAGATAAGGCTCCGAGGCTAAGCCGCCTGCCCAAGACAAGTGACCTGTAAGGCGAAGAGAAGAGACCCAGAAATATAGACACACGGCTGGAGAAGGGCATGTGATGATAGATGCAGAGGCTGAAGTGCTCTAGCTGCCTGCAGGGGAACGCCAAGGATGACAGCAACCGCCAGACACCGAACGGGCAGTCGGGATCCTCCCCCAGGGCCTTCGGGGGAGCGCGGCCCTGCCCACACTCCGATTCTGGACTTCCGTCCTCCAGAACTGGGACACAACCCGATTCTGTTGTTTTAAGCCACCGGGTGGGTGGTACTTAGTTTGTTGGCAGAGCTAACAAACTAAGACACTCATCATGGTGGCCACAGATGCTCCACATGGAAGAACCGGGCTCATCTTGTGGCTTTGAGGACACGACCGCCACCTGTGCTGTACCCACCAGTGTGGGTACCTTGGTCTAATCCATCACCCTAAACAGGTGTGTGCTGCTGCTCCCCACCCTCCCCTCTAAAAATTCAGCGTTGGCTTTAAATGCTGGAAGTTAAGGAAGAAAAGCCCGTGACCTACAAGGTGGATGTCAAGGTTCCCCCCGAGCTTGGAAATGGGGGACTCAGCCTGTCCACTGGGCGCTGCCATTAAAACCAGCACCCACAGCATTTAGTTCAGAGACGGGCAAACTTAACGTGAGGTGCTTCTCCGACGTGGAAACTCCTTTGCCAGCCGACTTCCTGGGGACCCAGGTCTGACCGCAAAGCGGGGCCCTGCCACATTGCCTCATCGGGGGCCTCCATGTGACCCGAAGGTCCAACCCCACCAAGACACCAATAAGAGAGACTTTCTGAACCTGCCTGTCCTCGTGCACGGAGCCCCGCTCCGCGCGCTGCTTTGCTGGCTTGGCTGAAATCCGCGGGTCCTGTTTCTAACCTCACCCTTCGGGAGGCAGGCCCAGGTAGAAAATGTCACCATGGTAACCTTTTATTTTCCTAAGGGGGAGCGTGTTGCTCCTGGAAAAAGTGATACCTTGGTTCCCAGCACTTAGTGCTCTGGAGGGCTGCGGATGAGTTTCGCGGGCACCGCTCACGGTTGGCTCAGCGGATGCACTTGTCGGCTTTACGTCCCTGATGCGGTATCCAGGATACCAGGAAACACGATGCGTTTGCGCCCGCAGAGGAGGCAGAGGGGAGCCTGGGCGTGTTGCAGGCGCTGGCCCCAGGCTGCCTGATGACAAGGGCGGGTGCTTGGGCTGGGCTACGGGGGCTGAGTCCCAGATGAGACCCCGGGTGGCCTCCCACTGCCACCATGTTGAAAATCCAACAGGATCCCTGTCTTTTTCCACTGGTCCCGGTAGACAGGAAGTATAGGGGCGGCCTCAAGCACTTGAAAGATGGTTATGGCAGACATTGCTGGCCAGTCATTCGGCAGCCATTCCCTTTTCTTGCTTGCTACAAGTGTCTGCCATGGTCACCCCATTCCCTTTTACCAGATGCTCACCTCCCAGGCTCCCTTGCAGCCCGTGTGGCCATGAGACAGAGTGCTGACCAGAGAGATATTAGGAGACATCTCTTAGGTGGCTTCTGAGGAAATAGTTCCCTTCCTAGTAAAAAGAACAGACACGGGAAAAGCCGCCTTCTGCTTCTGGTCAGGAATCCCTCATGTGAGGAAAAACTACTCCCAGGAGAATCGCAGACGCCGATGAAGCATGCTGACACACACCGCCCTGTGTCTGCCCGCCTCCGGACACGGGGCGCTTTGTGATAGGATGAAATGCCTTTTATTGTCTGAGCCCTCGCTACTCACAGTGTGATCTCATGTCACCCAGAAGCTTGTTAGAAATTCAAACTCTCCTCACTACTCACAGTGTGATCTCAGAGCAGCGGCTTCCATGTCACCCAGAAGCTTGTTAGAAATTCAAACTCTCAGGCCCTACCCCAAATCTCCTAGATCAAAATATAGGTTGAAAAAAGAAAGATATCCAAGCCATCTGTGTGCACATAAATGGCAAGAAACAGTGACCACTGTGCGAGAGAGAATTACAGACCCCTGTAAGAACTGGAGATTCTTCTGGAGATTCGTTTTCTGGGTGGTATTTGTGCATTTGTGCCTTTTAGAGCGAGGAACAATGAAATCTTAGTTTTATTTAAAAGGGAGGCAAAGCTTTCCACACCCCACAACTCCTTCTTCCTTCTCCCCATCCTGCTGCAGAAACGTACAGTGGGGGTTTCTAACGGGTTCATAGCTGATCGCTGTGGGATGCAGGGGACGTTTGCACGTGGCTCATCGTTCTTAGGGTTAGATCTTCCCTGTTCTTCTCTGGATTCTGGGCTTTAGGTTCAGAAAGATTAAAATCTGCATGTTCAAAACAGAGCCCCGAAAAATAAAAAATGTTGCCTGAGGCTTTTTCTTTCTAAAAACTTGTTTCCTTCTCAGACAAGATGTCAGGATGCTTGGAGGAGAAAACTCATTGTGAATTTAAGCTTCAAGGAACTGTCAGGAGACTGTCTGGGAAAGGAATTCCTTCTTAAGGAAGGGTATTTGGCTTCTGGAAATACACAAGATGCTCAAATCCTGTGCTGTTTCTTTCCACAGTAGCAGGATTTTAATTTTTTTTTCTTTTCTTTCTAACAGGGCAGAAAGCTGGAGAAACACATTAGCCACTAGAAGTTTGGGGATAGAGGGACCTCAGAGTTGTAGAACAACAGACAGATTTTTCAATATTAGCACAGGAAGGCACCCCAGCTTCTAGTTAAAGGCTTCTGCCCCAACATCCCCAGGGCAGAAGGGAAGTCTGAGGCTCTGGGGGGAACCCTGGCTTTCCTGAACTGCCACAACAGGTGAGCAGTAGGGTCAGGTTCTCACAAGTCCAGGTCCCTGTCTCCACACGCTAACACCTCCCCCACATGCCTGCATTATCAGCTAAGGAGCGCTGGGGTCACCTGGACTCCCCTTTGTTTTGTCCGGGGGGCTGAGGCCCAGAGATGGGGAACTGCTCACTTTGCCTCCTTCTGGCTGTGGTTGGCCTCTCTGAGCCGCTGCTCTCTGATCCGATCGAGATGGAGTTACGGAGGATGTGATCTGTACACCCTTCTCACCCCACCTTTGCCTGCAGCCCCTGAATGCCTGGGCTTCTCCCTGGGGAGCGAGGCCGAGGATCCAGAAGTCACAGGGAAGAAGCCAGGGGAAGAGAGTGGATCGCTACCCGCAGAGGAAGAGAGACGGGCGATCAGGCGGGCAGGAGGCCATGGACCCGAGAGCAGGCGGTGGGCGTGTGGAGAGAGAGGGAGGAGGGGAGACTGACCGGAGAGCGGGTTCTGCTGTGTGAGAGATTCGAGGAAAGAACAGAAAATGTTTTAAAGAAATCGCGAGTGTCGTCTGATCTAAGTCCCCCTTCAGGCAAGACATTCATTCAAGGCCTTCATTCCTTTTCCAGGTTTATTGGAAGTGCATTTCTTTTTGTTTAGATGTATTTTAGTGCTGAGCTGGGGCTCAAAGTGACTTCATTTTACATGGGAAACATGTAAAAGGTGGGTGTTATCTCTTCTGCGTACCTATTGTTCAGAGACAGGATCCCAGTCTGATCCGCCTATACCGCAGAAAGTCGGCATGTGGCCAAGAAGAGCCAAAGAGACTTCTGGAATCTTCGGAGTAATCACTCAGCTCCTGACCCATCTGCTTCCATAAGTACTGATGGACCTTGAGGAGGCAGTAAGCCATCATGGTTCAGACCATATGCTCTGGAGTCAGGCAAATCTGGCTCAGAGTCCTGGACTACCCACTGCCTGGTGGTTTTGGGAGGTTGATTTACCATCTTTGAGCCTTAATTTCCTCATCTGTAAAATGGCAGTGATAATGCTGACCTCACAGGGTAGTTTTGGAGATTAAATTAAACAATGTCATTAGAGCACGGAGCCTCATTCCTGATAAAAATTCAATGACCATAGATAATGATGATAGTAATGATAATGATGATGGTGATGATGATGGTGGTGGTGATTATCCGATGATGCTTGTTTCTCTGAATAGATCTTTGCTCCGAGTCTCTCCCCGACTCCATCCTTCACCTTGGCTCTTTTTCTTCTCGACGGCATTGGGTGGTTCCAGGCATGGGCTCCTGCCCTCACACCAGCGTGTAAGTGTCTGGAACCAGCCATGGTGGGAGGAGCAGTTAGGCCATGGGCTGGGGAGAGGGGACTTTTAGCTCCCTGCTGGAGCTGTTGAGGGCCCCATGGACTCTCTGGTGAGGCTAGAGTTTGCACCGGCAGCCTCACACCTTCAGAAGCGGGGCTTCGAGCTACGGACGCTGTCACGCCCTGTGCTCTGAGTGCTGGGCTGAACCGGGCAGGCACTGCCTGGTCTCTGAGGCCCAGCCTGGCAGTCCCCTCTCAGGATGGCTTCGTTTGGGGACAGCCCCTCAGTTCCCTGTTTCCAACCACAGAGCTGCTGCCTCTGCAACTGGAAATGTCACCATCCAAGGCCTTCTTCATTTAAAATGCAACTCTTCCCGAGGCGGGTCGCACTTAAAGCCAGGCACCGTCGACCCTGTCGTGAGTTATGGCTTCCTTCTGCGTCCCGTCTCCGTGCAGCAGAATGACTAGCTGGCAGTTCCCGGGACTGGGCGTTTTATATGCCAGGCTCTGTAGCAGGCCGTTTACCCCACGGTCCCCTGCTGTACGCGCCCCTTTCCCTTAATAGAGACGGAGACAGAGGACGGGCAGTTAAGTAACTTACTCACAAACGCTGGAGCCGGGGCAGAGACGGGGGACCGTGTGCCGAGCAGAACGGCTGAGACCCGCCCGGCTGGACTGCGCCCGCCTCGCAATTTCGCCTCAAGGCGGTTTCAGCTGCTTCTTCCAATTTTAGGTGGTGAGGGGTTCACCTCCCTGCAGCCTGACGGGATGTGAAGGCTGAGCATGAAAACCGGAGCTTGAAACAAAGCCCGCCTGACGCACAGCTGACGAGAGGCCTGGTTGCCATCATTCCACGGAGTCAGGTGAAGCAGTGGTCGAAGGAAACAGGGCTTGGAGAAATGGGGAGAGGGGAGGAAGGGTCCAGCTGGGTGGTGGGGGCGGGCACGGAGGGGGACACCACGTGGCATGTTCCCCTCATACAGCAGAACAGGGGACCGTGCCCACTTTTTAGCTTCCCCAAAACGGCCCTGACTAGAAACCAGGCCCAGTCTCCGTGTGTGGTTCATCGGGTCCGTTCTTTCACTTGGGGTTTGTAGTGGATCAAATAGGGACACCCTTCCCCCGCCGCCAAATTCATGTCCACCCCGAACCTATGAATATGACTTTATTCGGAAATAGGGTCTTCGCAGTTGTAACCAAGTTTGAGATGAGGTCAAACAGGATGAGGTCGGGCCTTAAACCTAGGATGGCCGGGGTCCTTGTAAGAGGAGAGACCGTTTGGACACAGAGATGTAGACACACAGAGGAGAAGGCCAGGCGAAGGTGGAGGCGGAGATGGGAGTGATACAGCTACAGTCTAAGCATCGCCCGCCACCCCAGAGGCTGGGAGAGGCGGGGAGGGAGCGTGGTGCTGCCCACGCAGCAATTTTGGACTTTCGGCCTCCAGAACCGTGAGGGAATAAACTTCTCTTGTTTTAAGCCACCAGTTTGTGGCCCGTTGTTCCCGCCACCCAGGGAGGCCCCCTTCTTCCTGCATGTTGCTCTCAGGGGTGCAAGGGCCTCTCATGGGGCCACACGGGTGGGATCGGGCTTCCGATTTTGTAGGATGATGAATCGTTATCGCTTAAGCCGGCCTGAGTTGGGGTTTCTGGTTTTGCAGCCCATCGCGCCCTTACTGACACCCTGGGGGCAGAGGAAGGCAGGTAAGATCAGACCCCATGACCAAACAGCAGAAAGCTTAAGTGGCCGCTGGGCCAGTCGCCCAGACAGCTGCTGCCCAGATTTGGGTGTGCTTCCTTCTTTGATTTTTGAAGTACCAATATGGTGACATCATTTTCGGTTTTCCTCTTGATCCTTGTAATAGCACATTCATCTTGAGGCAGCCTCCACCCCTCGCAGGATAGGACACCTGGAACTTATTTAATCCACAGGCAACTGGTCCTGGGTCAACCCTGGACGAGGGGACCTGGATGTCAGGTGCTCAGGTGGTCACTGCTGCTGCCTCTGGCTGCCATGTTGCTATTGGAGACCGTCCTGCTCGTTTATCCTTGTGATGTCCTTGCTGTCCTTTTCCTGCCCAGGTCACAGAGGGGCCCCATGCTGGGTTCCAAGGTCACATCCAAGGGGTTACCTGTGGTCAAGTTGTCCTCGCGGACACGGTTGGACCCTCTGAAGCCTGGGCTGTGAACAGGGGTGTTATGGCAACCCCAGTGTGGGTGAGTGCTCCGCCCACACTGCGATCTGCCTCATTACCAAGTTCTGGGGACTCCTGGGGCCACTCTTTTTCTATGGCCATGAATGGACTGTGATAATCCAACATTAATCTGTCAAATGAAACCGATGCCAGAAGAGGCCACAGTGAACTGTTTGGGGAGCATTCTTTCAGGGATTCATTGATCCATGCTTTGGATGTCTTTTTTTTTCCTCCCTGTTTTTACCGTAACGGGGAAATTAAAAGCACATGGCAGCTCTCAGGCATGTTTTGAATTTTCAGATCCCAGCCCCACAAGTAGAGGTCTGAATGGCTCCTCAACCAACTTCTGGCCTCGCTGGCGTCGGCTCTTGTGCGCTTCGTGATTCCGATGGCAGCGGATGGCCAGGGCTGCTCCAAAGGAGCACGTCTGTGGCCTGAGCGCGTCCCACACAGCCTGCGTGGGTACCAGCAGGAAGGGCATGCGGGCCGGCGCTCCTCCAGGCCGGTCCCTGGCAAAGTGAGGACTGCGTTCCTTTGTGATGTTTCAGGCCCAAGATAAACTGTGCTGGAGCCACGGGGCTGCTGGAAGCAGCAGGCTCCAGTCTGTTTTCATTCCTCTGACAGCACCTCTGCCTCATGTTCAGATGATGCTGCAGAGAGCGAACTGAAAGCCTTGGATTATCGACTGAAAAGCGGTCCCCTGCGTGCCCTTGGGCACAGGGTTTTCCCAAGAAAATTGATAAAGCCATCAAGGTGTTTGGTTGCAAGCTGGCCTTTTGGGCTGGTGTGTTTTATTTATCTGGGTGAGAAGGGGCAGGGTGGCTGCTGAGCTGGGACAGAATCAGGGCCCGTGGAAGAGCTGGGCTTCCCATGAAGACAGCCACGGACGGCAGCCAGCACGTGTGCCCACGCAGCGGATGTGGGGTGCGAGGTATTTGTCAAGTCGGCTTCTGCAGGGGCTTCAGGCAGACCAAGGAGGACCCACCCACAGGGAGCAGGACCTGGTGGCCAGGAATATGTGTCCCTGATGTTCTGCCCTTTCCTGGCAATTATAGATGGGGTCTTGAGTGGGAGCTGGTGGGGTGCAGCCTGTGTGTGTATAGATGTGTGTGTGTGTGTGTGTGTGTGTGTGTGTGTGTGTGTGTGTGTGTGTGTGTGTGTGTGTGTGTGTGTGTGTGTGTGTGTGTGTGTGTGTGTGTGTGTGTGTGTGTGTGTGTGTGTGTGTGCGCGCGTGTGTGCTGGCGCACACTCACCCCAAGGAGGGCTGCTTGCCTTTCTGGGCTATCACCAAAGCAAGTGCTCTTGGGTGGCAGGTAACCTGGAGGTAGCCATTCTAAGATAGGGCTTGAGAAGGCAGAAGGACATTTCTGAGCAGGCGCGGAGGTGGAGAGGAGGAGGACCGATGACCAGGACTTTGTCCAGAGCACCTGACACAAGAAGGTGCAGCAGCTGGGCAGGGGCAACACGGCCTCCTTCTAGACCAACTGTTGTCTGCTGGGTCCTCACTTTACCTGGTCTCTGCTCAGGTGCAGTTGCTGTCCTGCCATTTTCCTTTTGGGAACGCTAAGCCATAAAGCCACCAATGGGGCCGACCAGGAAGCCTGGAACAGGAACGTGATGTCTGGAGGTGCAGCAGCCATGTTGCAACCATGAGGACTAAAGCCTCACATGCTGATGGGGCGTAGCAGAAAGACAGGAAGAGGATGGAGCCCCCAGTGGCTGCCGCGTTTGCCTGTAATGCCCGGCTCCAAATTTAGTGTTCTGCGAGGAAAATTCCTTTACTGCCTTTCAGACATGGCTATTCAGGTTTTCCGAGTCCCCGCCAAATGCATCTCAACTGATAGAGCCTCTCGGGGAAGGGGCGGAATGACTCATTCTTATATTCTCAGACATAGCACAGGGCCTAGCATGTGATAGGAACCCCGGAAATGCTCCTCCGTGGGAGGGCACAAGGGCCTCACCATGCTCTGCCAACCTCTCACCACTCCGACCAGCACTCCTTGATTGCCAGGCTGCAGCCACACTCCACGGGCAGTTCCCTACATAGCCCATGCTCTTGCTCACCTGGCGGCCTTTGCAAAGACTTTGCTCCCTTACAGGAAGGGCTGTCTGTCCTCTTCTCCATCTCTCTGGCGGCCTCCTTGACACACCTTCTCTGGCAGCCTCCTGTGCCCACCCCGCAATGATACTAGATCAGCAAAGTACCATAAAACAGGCAGAATCGCAGTACCTGCCGCAAAGCGTTACTGCGAGAATCGAATTAGCTAATTCTAACAAGCCATCAGAGGAATAAAATTTTATGCAGCGCTTACCACACGCCAGGCACAAATCTGAACCCTTTGCACACCATTAATTCATTTACTCTTCCCCGTGACCCTTTAAGTACCAACGTCATCCTCACTTTTTAGATAAGGAAATCGGAGCACAGAGAGGTGAAGCATCTTGCCCAAAGCAACACAGCCTTCGAGTCTTCCCAGATATCAGAAAATAAGAGAGGAGTCATCCCCTGACTTCTTAGATTCCTGGCCCACAGAGTCTGTGAGCACCAAAAAGTAGCAGGGCGGTTTTACATTACACAACAGTGGTAACTAAGGGGTGGGACCCGGGAAGCCACCTGTGGCCCTGAGTGGAGCGAGGGACGTTCCTTCAGGCAGCCTGTAGCTGATCCCTCTGCTGGGCAGGAGGCTGGGCCAGTGAATCCTCGAGAAGCCAGCAGACTTGAAGCCACAAGATGTCTTGAGGTCCTTGTCAAGAGTTCTGAGAAAGGGGGTTGTCACCGGCAACGGGGTGGGGTAGGCAATGCCAGGACAGGTGGTGGCTCAGAATGCAAGCTGGACTGGCTTTGGGATGGCCACAGTGAGGGGGCTGTGAGAAACCAGTGGGCTGGGGCAGTGGCAGGGAGAGATGGGCGTGTGAGCAGATGGTTTCGGTAAACCCTGATTGGAAGCTGAGGCTCTGGGGGGCCCAAGCAGGGGCACCTGGCCAGTGAGGGCGCCTCAGAGGGGCAGCATCTGGGTTAAATCTTAGGAACAGTAGGTTCAAGAAGAGGAAGATGAGTAGGAGGCAGAGGGAACAGCACCCCCACTGCAGGATTGGTCATTGGCAGGCTGGGTTTATAGTTCCAGCCTCTCCCTTTGGGGACTCCATTTGGGGATTGGCTGGGACTTGCTCTGACCAATGGAACTCAAGGAACATGGCCCGGGCACTGCTGGCCTTGCCCTCTGGCCCTCTCGTGATCCCCCATGAGAAGGACACGGCCTGGGTAGCTTCTGGAAAAGGGAGTGGGCCTGGGACATATGATCTCTAGGGCCCTTCTAGCCCTGAAATCCTGCTGTGCTTTTAAAGCATTACGTGCGTACATAAATCACTGGGGTTTCATTGGGAATTGATGAAAATAGGGCTTTTTATGGAGCTTCTGGAGCCTAATTTTGACTCTGCTGTTGTTGCAATTTCTTATGGTTACATCTCCCAGCCCCATGAGTTTTGTTCATCACTCTATCTCTCGTCCCTAGATCAGAGCCTTGACACTTACGGGCTGTCAATCTATGTTTGATGCATGCATGAATGGATGGACGACTCTTAGAGTCTAGTGGGAGGGCTGACAGGTAAACTGAGGACGGAAACGTGCTGTGGCCAGTGAGGTGGGTGGGGAAATGCACGATATTGCAGGAGCCGCAAGTTCTCGTGAAGCACGCAAGAATCTGGGAGATGCCAATTTCGTTGGATGTGTACAACTTACAAATATTTTGGCACAGGCGTAAGATTTCCAAGAGGATGTTTGCAAATTAGAGTGTTTCTTAAAATTTATGCATTTCAACTAAATTCACTCCATTATGTGAAATTTTGTTGAAGCCACTCTCTCTCTCTGTATAGCAATTAGCAATCAAAATGCCGACGTGTTTTGCAGATTTAGCAAAGACTGGCAAAGATGATGATCTTTGATTCACTGGAAAACAAAATAAGTATGTGAGACTCTTTCTAATAATCTCCACTGCTTAATGAGCTCTGGAGACTTGCCGAAGAACTAGGCAAGCATTCAAGCCTCGTGTCTCCGATTCCTTTTTAGTGATGCAGTTTTCATGTTTTAGAGAGTATGCTGAATTGAGAAAAATAGCCAGTGGGTAGCACCACACGAGTCTCCCCCTGCTAGAAGCGTATGTGTGAAACAGTGGAAAAGCATTAGATCTGGGGATTAAATTGGTTCCAGGGGCCACGTCTTTCCCCCACCCCTCAGTGGGTAGTGGGCTTCTTAATATCAGGGGCCCTGCCCGGCTGGGCTTGGAGTTACCAGCTTAAGTGCAGTGCTGGATTGTATGCAGCAGGTGCTCATTGTTGTGTGTTGAATGGATATGTTAGTGAATTGCTATGGGAACCGGAACCACTAACCTTGAGTATCATCGGTCGAACTTGCAGAAAAGTTGAAAACTTGTACCCTTCACCAAGATTCAATCGAACATTGTGCCATATTTGATTCTTCTCTCTGTATGACTGTATCTATATCTATCTGCTGTAAACACACGCGTATGTGTCATTCGAAAGTAAGTTTCAACTATTCTGCCATTTCACGAAGTCCCGATTAACAATGATTTTAACTACATAATATCCACTCTATGTTCATATTTCCTCAACCGTCCTAAGCATGCGTTTTACAGCTATTTTTCAGAATCCAGGATCCGATTCGGGTCCACACTCTGAGTTTGGTTGTCATGTCTCTAGTTCTTTTGACTAGAACAGTCCTTTTCTTTAGAGCTTGTTCTTGTTCTTTTCCAGGACGTTAACTTTTGAAGCTTGCAGGCCATTGTCTTGTAGAATGTCCCCCATTCTGGGTTCATCTTACTGGGTCACTGTGGCATTTATATGTTCTTCCAACCCCGTATTTCCTCCGAACTGGAGGTTGGGTCTAGAGGCTTCGTTAGAGTTTTTGGCGAAATGCCACTTCATAGGTCGGAGACTCTGCGTGGCATCAGGAAGGCCGCCGCACTGGGCTGGGCCGCCGTTGGTCATCTGATCATTTGCTTAAGGTGGTGACCGCAAGATGGCTCCATGTTCAGGCCCCATTTGTTGGGTCCTACGTTGGTATGAATATCTTCTTTTCCAGCAATTTCACTCAGTGAGTCTAGCTCGAATCCATTATTGTGCCTGAGTTGCAAAATGGAGCCGTTCCTTTTGCATGGCACCCAAGAGCTGGGGCTATGATGGAGGGACGCGCTTCTCGGCCGCCAACCCTCACCCACTTGGGAAAGTTCTCTCAACTCTCTGAACCTCTTTGTCTTTGGGGAGATTGATCTCAGCCCTCAGAGATGTTGCAAGACTCAGTGAGGCAAAGTACAGTTTATAAACTGTAACATCCTGTCTTTATTTCTGCAAACTTGAGAGACTCACTTCAGATGCAAGCTGATCGGGCTGGCTGCTTGCGCATAGAAGACCCTGAAAACCCAACATGGAACAAGCGTCCTTTGAATGAATGAGTGAGCATCCCAAAACACAGGTACCCAAAAGGAAGAGTAATAAATTAACATTGGGGGAAACTATATTATATACAGACAAAACTTTACCCTCTTCATCAAATGAAAAAAAAAAAGTTATTTCTTGAAATTTCATCTGTCCACATCGGCTGCACCATTCCAGGCTTTGGCCGCCCTGACATCGAAGCCAGAGAATATGGAGAGACTCCAGGACGCTCACTGCTGTGTCCGTATTTCTTAAAGTGTTGACATCTCTCTCCACTCTGCTTGTTAGTATTTACTTTTTAGAGTACTCTGATAGCTATTTTATATATTTTTCCTGGGTTTTTAGTTGTAGTCATTTGGAAAGATAGGGTCAGGTATACCTTCCAGCCAGAATCAAAGCCCATGCAATTATTTTTCATGACTGTGTAATATTTTACCAAGCACATCTGTCATGATTCTTTGAAACATTTTCCTTAGACTTTAGATCATTTCTATTTGTTTTCATTCTCATAAATAAGCTGCTGTGATATCTTTTTCTGTATTGAGAATGACTGTCTTAACAGACATGCAGGAGCGGAAATGCTGAGCTGAGTAATAGAAACATTTTTTGCCCCACGCTTCAGTCTGTCTGAAATGCTCTGTCTCAGATTTTCCTGAAAATGGGTCCTCATTGTAATTCAACTTGACATTAAAATGTCACCTCTTCAAGGAGGCCCCTCTTTCCGCCACCGCCTGCCATATGCTCTCGATCACTCACTCTGTTTTAATTTCTTCCTGGCTCATATGTCTATATGAAGTTGTCTTTGTTTGTTCTTTGACTGTTGGATGCGTGTTCCTAACATAATGCCATTCTTTCCAGTACAGGGATCTGTCTCCCTCATTCACCGCTGTATCCCCAGCACCAGTGTAGTGCCTGGCACATAGTAGATGCTCAGTAAATATTTTTGAACAAAAGATATAGCATGGTGTTTAAGCATATGTGTTCTTAGTCAGCATGTCTGGGTTTGAACCCTGACATAGACGTCACAATATTGTTGACGGGTGCAAAGGATAATGCGTGAAATGCTCCGTGCCTGGGGTAGGGTGAGCGTTCATTGGCTCTTAGCTCTTCCTGAGCTATCATCAAATTGCTACTTCTGTAACATGGAGCTAGTAATACTTCCCCCGCTTCAATGTACAAAAAGAGAATGTTACCGAGAGCACATTGGGTAGCGAGGTAGCCATTCAAATCTGAGTCCTTATGTCTGTTATTATGCGTACGAAATAGCAAGACAGTTTCAAATGGCTTTCGAAGCCCATTACGGCCCTACAGCCCTCTGCCAGGAGTGGCAGGGAAAACAAAGGTCTGTCTGCAGGCTCTCTCCAGCTCCCCAATGTCTTTGCAATGTTTCATTTTGAAGGAAAGTATTGAAAAATAAGTCCAGGCTGTGTGTAAGAAATGACTGTGTAATTTAATTATTTTAATGACATTAAAAATGTTAGTCACTGTGTGTGACTCTCCTTCCTGTGGCTCAGCACATCAAAGAGGACCCTTAATTAGAAACGGAACAAAGGACCTTTTCCATGGGCTTCTCTGGGGACATCTTCCAGGGAGACTCACGAACGGTCTGACTGTTTCGGCATCCGGTGGTCGCATTCATCTAGTTCATCTCCCACCTTCTCCCTCTCTGCCTCAAGCTCTTTCCGAATGTCTGCGCCTCCGCCCAGCCTCGCTCCACTTCAGGAAAGCCAGGCTCAGCCTCCCCTCCCCGCCGGCCCTCTCCTGGCCTCCCTCCTGCCTCTGTGTCTCCATCTGCCCTTCTCTCCACCTGCTTCCTCCTTTTCTCCCCGCTGCTCCACCTGTCAAACCACAGTCAGAAAGAAGGCAGCTTGGGCAAGACAGCTGGAAGGGACCCCTGGGAAAATTTAATCAGATCAAAATGGCAAACAGGGACGCCTGCTGTACGTCAGGCTCCGAGCTGAGGGAGGAGAGAGACCAAAGGTCCCTGTTGGAAGGAGCTTCTGAGCTGATGAGATCAGACACACACACACGCACACACGCATGCGCACACACGCACACACGCTAAGTTTAACAGTTGGAGAGAGTTTAAGGCTATCTGAGGAAAATGGCCAAGTAAAAAAATCCCACTGGACTGTGGGAAGGAGCAGACCCTGTTCCACCTAGCTGGGGCATCTGGGACGTGTGTGTGTGTATGTGTGTGCGCGCAAGCACGTGCGTGTATGCACACACACACTGAACTGTGTGACTCAGTGGCTTGGCTGTCACAGTCTTACAGACCTAGACATGGAAGCCAAGAATAATCCAGCCAGAGTCTGGTCTAATTACTAGTTCGTCAGTACAGTGGGCCCTCTACCCAGGACCCCTGCACTTCTCACCTGGGTCACACCTCCTTCCCTGCCTTTACCCAGCCAACCCTGTCGCACAAAGAATGGCATTTTGCCCCCACCCCTCAGGTACAATTCAAGCTCAACAGTGGCCAACGCAGTGCTGCCAGGCTGGAAAGATGGTCTCCCCTGCTGCCGAAATCTGGATCGGCACAAGAACAGAGCGAGCCTTACGCCAAGTGCCACGGGATCCACGAGCTCCCAGAGCTGGCGCTGGCTTCTCGGAGAGCATGGATGGAAGTCTGGTCCCTGTGCTTGAGAAGACCCTTGTTTTCAGCAGCAGAAACCTGCTCCAGGTCAGGAGGGGGTTTTGCCGGCAGACTCCAGGAGTCTGCAGCGGAACTCCAGGGCTGGGGGTGCACACCAGCTTCCAGCTTCCGGAACTGGAGGTAGGACATTTGGAGGACGTTTCCTCTGTCTCTTTCTGTCTTCTTTCTGCTTAGCCTTTCGAATAATACTTATCGAGCGTCTACTGTGGACAGACTCTGAGATACAGTGACAGTCAGTCAGACAGTCCCTGTCCTCAGGGAGCTGCAGACCAGCAGGAAAAGTTGGTGTTGCACAAGGTGACAAGCTGCTGAAACATGACCGGTATACGAAGTGCCAGGACAGAGACAGGCAGGTGGCCAGGGTGCGGAACAGCAGGGCGGGGGGCAGGGCGGGGAGGAGGCTGATTTTGGATAGAGAGGTCGCAGGGGTGCGGGGGAGGGAAGTCTCCTCAGGAGGATGATGTGCAGAGTGAGACGCAAGAGACAGTCATGCTTGGCCACCTGGAGTCCACAGCTGACCTTGGCGAGAGTCACCTTGATGTTCAGTTTGACCTTACTCACTTTCCCTGCTTCTCAGTCCAGGGGGGAAGCGGAGACCCCCTTGCAACATGCACCATCCATACAGGACAAGCTGCCAGTGGACACCGACTGGCTGTCCCTCACACTGAACTCCAAATCCCCAAGGGAGGGGGTGTGGTGGTCACCCCAGCTCCATCAGGTGTGGCGTAGGGTAGGGACTTGCGTATGTAGCATGAGCTGAGGCAGCTCCCAGCTTCCAGAGCATGGAGGATGCTGCCTCCTGGGCCAGACGGACACTTAGAAGGATGCCCGCTGAGTCCCCTTACGCCGTCGGTTTATGGCATCTTCCGGAGCTTTGTCTGTGCGGACCTGGAGCTGCTGGTCACCATGGAAACAGAAACTTCGCTCACCGCTTTTCCTTCTGTTTCGCTCCTCCTCTCATTTTCCTTTCCTTCCGTCCTCACGGCCGTTTGCTCTCTTCCTTCTGCTTCTCTTCCTCTACTTTTCGTTCCTCGTTTTTGACCTCGTTTGCCCTGATTTCCTCAACTGCGTGATTTTCGTTCCATCCTGCCTAGCTTTGTTAGCCGCCTTCCATTCCTCACGTGGGGATGAGGAGGTGAGTGCACGTCTATGTTCATTTAGGGAAATGCGCACAGCCACCTCCGCGCACAGCCACATTCGCGATGCCAGAGCCTCACCGCCCTTCCCCATGCCAGTGCCACCCAGAAGAGAGCCGGGACGCCAACGAGGCGCGGGGGAGGGGTGCTCTAACCTGGGGTCCGGGGTTTTCCTTTAGATGATCCTGAGACCCCGCGTTTTGATAAGGCCGTTCTTCTTCGGCGTATGTGCATGTAACTTAAAAGATCCAGGCTGTGATTGCTCTTATCTTAATAAGCACAGCTGTCAGTCACGGGCAGCGTACAAAAAACTCCGCAGTGCATACTTTACACACGCAACCAATTCAGATTCTTCCAAGATGCCTCCGCCAAACTCCACGAAGAGAGCCCGCAGCCAGTTTGAGTAGGAACTCTGTCGATTTAGAGCTTTTCATGGCTCAGAGCCTGGGGATCCGCCTCCATCGCTCGGCGGGCTTCCAGCTCCGGACTGCCCGCCACCGGGTGCTGGGCCACCGGCCAGTCGGCTAGGGGTGTGGCGATGGAGGAGGAGACGCTGGCCAGCGGCGGCAGCTTCTTTGTGACCTGTAGAGCTAGCTGGCAAGTGAAACAGCGGCAACAAAATCATCCAAGTGGCTATTTGACTTCAGAGAGACGAAAACAGCTAGACGATCGACCGGACTGAGGATATTTAAAAAAATAATGACTCATGGGAGTCAACATGGCAAGAGTGCGTTGTTTACGAGGCCTCCCCTCTCTCCTTCTCTCGGAATGAGTTTCGGGCCGCCTGTCACAGCTGGACCGGGTTGGGAGGGCGGGTGGTCGGAGGTCGTGCTCCTGAGCCCTGGCAGGGCTCCCCGAAGTGCTGAGCCTGGAGGTGAGTGCCCCCGAACAAGCGCTGGCCTTCAGCCCGTTCCCTCCTGGTCCCCTTGGGGACTGCGTCAGAGGGACTCTGATCTGGGCTCAGGAGCAGTGCCAGAGGTCAGCCTCTGAGACCTTCGCATGACCTGGGCGCAGGAGCCTCGGTTTCCTGAGCCGTGCAGTGGGGAGAAGCCCTCCCTGGCGGGGCTGCTGCGGGGTTACAGGAGACGGTGTGGGTAGAGCGGCCGGCTCGCCGTGGCTGTGCAGTGACATCGGAGGCCCGCGATGCTCTGGGGATGACTTGGCCTTCACGGCGACCTGGCGGGTGCCTCATGGGACCTTCCGGACTTGTTCCCTGTGCATCTCTCCAGCCTCCCCTCTCTCCTTCTCTCTGTTTTAGCTCTCCGCGGACAGGACTGAAGCTCTGCGCCCAGTGACTCCTCGCACTGGCCGTGCGAGCTAGGGAGGTGCCCGGGGCTGTACCCACAGATGGCAAGAAGGTTGCTGCAACCCTGGGGGGCCTGAAACATGGAAGTGGGGTCCACCTCTTCTGGAGGCATCTTTATTTTCGTGTGAAGAGCTCCAGGCCAACACCACGGAGGGACTAAATCTTGGCGTGTGGGATTGTGGTGGGGAGACCCCGTGGCCCTCCGGGGTGGTGCCATTCCTGGACATTGGGGAAGCCCCAAGCCTTCCCTTCCATTGTGGAGAATGTGACGGGGGAGGAGCGCGGGAGGGTCGTTCACCCATCTCTTGCCTTCTGTGGCTTATTTTAAATGAAACCAGAATGACGTCTTGAAAGCTGTTCCATAGGGAGTTTTTCCTGGCTTTCCGTTAGAGTCACACTTTAGACATTGAAGACCGACTGTCAATCTCTGTATTCGGGGATGTATCTACAGAGATCGTCATGTGTGATGGAAAGAGAAATATTCTGGAGGCTTCGAATAGCCCAGCAATGAAACATCATTATATATCAGCAGCCCCGGACAAAGATATTTAGAAGCAAATGAATAGAGGGGAACAGGTGACAAATGACAGGTACAGCAACTTCAGTTTGTCACATATTACTATACAGAACATAAAGTATAGAGCTGTTTATTTAACTTTATTTACCACAGATTCTGTACGCTGGCAAAGGATGTTCTTTAGAAAAAGTTAAGCCGACTGTGGACTGAAGTCTGAATTTATGTAAACATAGTGTTTGGGATGTGCAACGACCTTGCCAAGGACAAGTCTTACCCGCACACCCAGAAGACCTGCCACAGGTAGGACGTGGGCCAGAGGGATGCTCCCGCGTGCAAACCACCTTGCCTGAGGCCGATGGCAGGTACGCCTGAGCACAGCAGAAGCCTCGAAACTGCAGCTTCAAATACAGAACGCCTCTTAAAACGTAGTCGATACAGTAGGTTATAATAAAACGTTCACTAAAATCTAGTGAGAGTTAAAAATGAACTTTGTTGCTTTTTTTTTTTTTTGCTGTTATTGTTTTAAATCTCCTTTTAAAATTAAGGTTGTATATACTTTGTATGGTACTATGATGCTGGGTACATGTCACTACACATGTGTCCAAACCCGTAGAATGTACAATGACCAAGAGGGAACCCTAAGGTGAACTGTGGCCTTCGGGTGGTAATAATGTGTCAGTGCAGGCTCATCAGTTGTAACAAAGGGGCCACTCTGGTGGGGGAACTTGATAATGCGGGAGGCTGCGCCTGCGGGAGAAGGGATCATACGAGAAATCTCTGTGTCTTCTTGATTTTGCTGTGAGCCTAAAATCGCTCTAAAAAGGCCTTTAATTTAAAAAAATTCAGGTACAACGTTCATATAGTGAAATAGATATTACGTGTGTAGTTGACAGAGTTGTAGCAAATCTATGACCAGCACCCAAAGAAGGATACGGGACACTTCTGTCACGGCAGAAAGTTCCTGGGCACCTTTTGCAGTCAGTAATTTCACGGCTGTTTAAACTCTCAATCAAGCCTGAACATGTGGACAGGTTCTGCCCATCTCCAGCTGTTCTGGATGATTCTGCTTGGTTGCCTGGTCCCTGTGCAGCTGTCCCTGGTACCCAAGGCAGAGGGACCAGGTGGCCCTGCTCCCCACTCCCATCCCCTTCCCCAGTCCTCCTCATGAGGGGGTCCTTATTTGCATCTCTGTCTCCCCACTAGGCTTCAGGCTGTCATTACTCTCTGGCCTTAGCAGGTATCCAGCCCCGTGTTTGTTGATTGAATGAGTGACCGAGCGGAGAGATTAGCAGGGAACCGGGCTCATCGGCACGCGGGATGGTTCCCGCACTGGGCCTTAGCGGGTGTCCCTTGTGGAACAGCTGCTTGCTCAAGCTGCAGCCTTGGAATTGAAACCCTCTCGCCTGCCAGTCGTTCTCCATCCTGCGAGCCCCGCCCCAGCCCCCAACCGCGTCCCGTCCTCCTCCCTCTCCCACCTATGGCCCCTGCAGCAAATCCTACTGGATCTGCCCCAACAGCCGGCTTGAATCCGCCCCTTTTTTCCTTCCCCACGACTCCGTCCTCAGTCCGAACCCCACCACCCTCACGTGGACAGTTAAGTGGCCCCCAGACTGGTTCCCCCACACATCTGTGCTTTCACCCAAATCCCTCGTCCTCCCCAAAATGACCTTTCCCATGTCCCTCCACTATTTAAAGTCTCCCAGAGATCCCCACTGAACTTCACACGAATCCCAGACTGCTTCTGCTGACCTAGACCCCGACTTCACGCCTGCCAAGCCTCCCACTGCTCTCAGAGGTCAGGCCTCACAGGCCTCTCTGTCACTTGAGCCTGTCCACCTCTTTCTCACATGGGAGCAGGGCCGGTCACTTGCGGTGACCTTTGCACTCTCTCTGGATTGTTTCTCCCTCAGCTGAGCATGTGGTCGGCTCCTTCTCGAGTGTGGGGGTCTCAGCTGAGGCTCCTTCACGGAGGGCTCCCCTGCCTGCACTATTCCCAGTGGACCCAGTGGACTCCCCTCCCCATCACAGCACCTGTTCCTCCCTCACTTCCTCGTCCCTCTCCACCTCTTCTCATTTCCCCTCTGCCTTTCTTTTCCTTTTTAAGGATTTATCCAAAGCCGTATGTGCTTGTAGATGTCCTTGTTTAGTTGTTTAACCCCTCCCCCATAAGGGCAGTGGAGACGCCTTCCATGGACGTCCCTGTGGGCCCCAGGCCCTCTCTGGGGCCGGTCCCTCTCTTGGCAAAAAGCAGAGGCCCACGAACTATTTCTGAGTGTGCAGATGAACCTACGGGAGGGTCTCTATGATTCTGTGATGAGAACAATGGAAGAAACATTTACAAAGTCATTCTCCAGGTGTGTCGCCACTGGTGGGGGCCCTTTGCGGATTCCTAAGAGAAAAGTGGACAGCGATGGCTCTGCGTCTGTCACCCAGTGGTTTGTGGCAGCATCAGGGTGGGCTGTGGGGTGGGGGGCTTGCGGTGGCACTGTCCTCTCTCTGCACAGCAGGTCCCCTGACTCTGACGCCTGCTCCGTGTGTAGTCCAGCCCAAGCAAATGCGTTTCCACGATAACATTGTATAAAGCACAGACATCTGAGGGGAAAAAATGTCTGACGTGAATAATAATCTCTCTTCTAATTACAGAAAGCTGTGTGGCTTGAAAGGCGATGGTTTTCCATCAGGAGGCCTCTAAATACAGTCACGGGGATTTGAACCGCCTCCTTCCGTGTCAGCCTGAATGTTAATGACATGAGCGAATCACTGCGGCAGTGGGAACAGGTATCTCGACCACTGGGCGCAGCTTCTCACAACCGCCTCCTTGTTTTACTGAGGGGAGCCTCCTGGAAATGCAGAAAACACAGACACGCACACACCTTTCCGGTGCTTCCGCAGGCGCCTCTCAGCATGAAGTTCACTGCGCCCACCATGTAGGGCTAGAAACTCCAGACTCCTTTAGATGAACTCCAGGTGGGGAGCAGACGCCCTAGGGCAGCTGCCCGGCAGTTGGAAACTCGGCCAGAGGACAGGGCTGGGTGCTGCAGGGGAGGCAGCAGCATGGAGCATGGGACAGGCCGACTCCCAGTCCCTCCCCGTGCCTCGTGGGGGCTGCTTCCCATCATTCTGGCCTTTGATGGTCTGGGACCCTGCTTCTCTCTCTCCTTCTAGAAAATGCATGGGAATGGCGTGAATCCCGAGGAAACGCGAGATGTTTCCTGCATAGATTCCTTATCTTTGAATGGTCCCTAGGTCTTGCAAAGTCAAGTTGGGGAGAATTCAGGGCCCATAGGGCAAAATGTAGTATTTCCTTATTATCATTTTCTAGGCTTGGCATTCCACCGTGGGGAATTTGTAGTGTGATTTTTATGACACGTTGCAGCTTCTGGATTGAATTTAAACTTTATTCCGATATCGTGCACACATGCCCAGAGGCTCAGAGGCAGCTGGATGAGGCTGACATGATTTATAACAGGGCCGTTTGGGGAGTGGCGATCTGGCAGGCCCCTGGAGATCCTGCGTCTGGAAGACCAGGTGCTGCATCTGCTCGGTGGGGAGGCTGCCGCGGGCAGCCGGGGGGCTAAGCCAGGCTCCGCTTAGCATCAGCCCGCCCTTTGCGTGGCATTTCCAGTTTGCGAAGCACCCATTCCATCTCTCTTCTGAGCCGGGAGGCGTTTGTGTCCCGTTTTATAGATGAGGAAACTGAGGCTCCATAGCACTAAACGATGAGGTTAGCACAAGTTCTGCCTATGTTCCCCTTTCCTTCATGTTTCTGGGGAAGCTTCTGGTTTGAAATACCTCTGGAGTCGTGGGCGTTGGAGATGATGCAGGTGGAGGTCGCTGGGTGGGGTGCGGGGCGGGGGGTGCTTCCTGGACTTGGCGAGGCCGCTCCTGGCGGTGGGATGTGCGTGAGCAAGGTGTGTGGGGTCATGCGGACGGTGTGACCTCACTCCTGTACCCGGACATCATCGGGGAGTGAAGAGGAGGGCATTGGAGGTGAGGCTTGGAGAGCTCACACGGACCCCAGGCTTTGGGTGCTGTCTTCCGGGTGGCGGGGGAGCCCTGAGGGCTATGAGCTTGTCCACGGATGGGGACAGAGAAGGCCCAGTTTCAGGGCAGGGAGGAGAATGGAGTGGGGTGAGCTTGGGTGGGAGGCAGGGAGGCAGTGAAACGAGAGAAGTCACTGGCAGAGGGGGCCGTGATCCTGCCGAGGGGTGACTTGACACCAGGGTCACAGAGGGGAGAAGGGGACAGTCGGGTGGGAAGGAGGAGGAGCCGTGAATGGGACGGCAAAGCGGGCGAGAAGCAGTTGGGCCTGGGGGCCACAGAGGTCTGAAACTTGATGTGTTGGGTTGGATCATCTCTTGGTCATGGTCACCAGCATCCTCTGCCCTGGACCAAAAGCTTCAGGGATGCGGTCGTTGTGCATCAGAGGTCCGGGACCGAAGAAGGAGGGAGCCTCAGGGCCACCTGCCCGACCGCCTCGTTTGCAGATGGCGACTGAGAGTCTGAAAGGCTGAAGCACAGAGAGTGACTCGCTGGAACCAGAGTGACTCTGGTCCAGGGCTCTGTCCCCAAACTGCTCTCTCTGGAACCACAGCTGCATCATCAAGTTCACACCATCCTTACATCTGGAGACGCTTGGCTGCAAACGGCCCAGCTCCCAAGCCGTGCTGTGCCCCTCAGTCCTTTCTCTCGTTCCCTCTTTGCCTTTGTCGAAAGGTGCGTGTCACTGCTTGTGCCCGTCAGAAATAGCCTCGCCGCGGGCAGCACGGTGCCCTTGCAAAGCTGGTACCCTCCTCTTGGTTTGTGTCCCTGCCTCCTGCCTGGCCCAGAGCACGGTCACAGGGCGTAGTCACTGGGACTCCAGCTTCCCCTTGCAGGAAGGAAGGAGCGAGGGGTGGGGGGTTAACCCTGGGTGCTCCAGTGGGTGGGTGGAGCGGGGACTTGGGCAGGTGCCACAACTGGAAGGAAGCGTCAGACAGATGGCTGCAGAGGGCGAAACCCAGTGTGGCCAGGGGAGGGGTTCATGAATGAAACAAGTGGGGTGAATTTGGAAACGTAGGATAGGGCCAGAGTTGGGGAGAGCCCAAGCCAGGCTTTACTGACCGCTCGTCCCATGGTAGGTATTGTGCCAGGTGCGGTCACACCTTAGTGAATAAGACATATGAGGATGACAGTGGGGTCGATCATACAACTTAGCCCCTTGCATGGCGAGACCCTGTTCTGAGCAACTTACCTATATCAACTCATTTATTCCCCACAAGTCTGTGAGGTAGAAATTACTATCATCGCCATTTTTCAGATGAAGACACTGAGGCACAGAGAGGTGAGGTGACCTGCTCCAGGACCCGGCTGCTGAGTGAGTGAGCTAGAATCTGAACTCAAGTGTCTGATCCAGGAGCCCCCCCCGCCCCCGCCCCCCTCACTGAAACAGCCTGGCCCTTACTTACTCGAGCATCAGAGCAATTGGAAAAAGAATGACCAAGTGTGGCCGGCACCGTGAGGGGACAGAACAGGCTGCAGAGGCAGGAAATGAGGGCAGAAGGGTGAGTCCTCCTTGAGATAGAACTGTCCAGAAAGGGCTCTCCAAGGACGCGACGTTTCACCTGAGACCGGAAAGGGTGAAAGGGATTTTTATTTACGGAACTAATACCCGAGAAGGTTTCCTTTGAAAATGAAAAGATTGCATATTGATTTTAATTGTTGTTATGCTACTTTTACTTCTCATAAGTTTCATTTTTTTCTTCCCCCAAAAAGGGAGCTGAGGTGGGGAAAACTTACCCAGGTGGGGACTAACCTGGGAGGAGTAGGGCCTGAACAGGTGAGCCACGCCACAGGCTGGGAGTTTCCCCCCAGAAAATCTCCAATTTTTGTCAGCTACAGCTAAAATCTTATTTAATTTGGATCTCTGGGGTGTTTAAAAAATTAATTGGTTTGGCTCCAGCTTTTCTTCCTCTGAGAATGAGACCCATTGTAGAATGTGAAGCGGCTGTGCCGATTGGGGACCGCTCTCTGCACACTGCCAAGTCCCCTCCCCCTGCCCGGGAGTTCCGTGGCTGGGGTGGGAAAGAGCGTACCCCAGTCTCGTGGGAGTGGCGGGGCCTTCTTCCTCACATTGTGACCCATCCCTGGGAGGGCCTCACCGATGTCAGGGAGGGACCTGAGGACTGGCCAGTGATAAAGGCGGCGGGACAGGGCAAGGGGGTGCCCCAGATCTCAGGCTTGACCAAAGGCCATGAGGGGCCACTTGGAGGAAAATGCAGTCCAGAGTGTATGGACTTTGAAAGTCGTTTTCAGTGTATGACTGTTAATTGAGCACCTACTGTGTGCTGGGCACTGGGATAGGCCCTGAAGGGGCTACTGAGAGAAACTGGGCTTGGATTCTGCTCTCGAGGTCTTTCCATGCAGCTGGTCGGCATTTATTGAGCTCCTTTTGCATACAGGAATGATGCCGACTGTTCTGCAGTGTTCTCCCTCCTGGAGGAATTGACGGAGGGGTCTGCCAGATCGCCACTCCCGAGCCAGCACGCAATGTCCTGAGGGCTGTGGGAGCCCAGGAGGGTGGGGACAGAGGGCGTCTCCTAAGTGCAGTCACGGAGGGCTTCCCCAGGAAGAGGCGGCAGAGCTAGACCTTGAAGTGCAAGCAGGAATTTGCCAGGAGAAGGGCTGGTGAAAACAGTGTGTGCGAAAGCAGGGCGTGTCATGGGGGTGGTGGTGACCGTGGCATGGTAAGGAGTGAAGGGCATGGTGTGGAGGTCGCCTTTCTCCATCAGGCAGTAATGAGCGTGCGCCTCGCTCCGCTAGGACAAGACAATAATAACAACGTGCAAACTTAACTGAGTGCTCGCTACGCACCCAGCTCTATACTAAGCAGTTATGTGCATAACTGTATTCGATTCTCACTGAAATTCTCTGTTAGGTCAGGATGGGATTCTCCTGTTTCACAGATGTGTAAACTGAGACCAGAGTGATGCACTCAGTCTCTGCTCCAGGCTGACGGCTCAGTGAGGGCTGCAATCACCAGGAGAGGTCCCGAAGGCCCACATGGTCTGGCTCTGATGGACAACCTGCCGTGTCCCCAGATGGGCCACTCCTGGTTCAGTAACTACCAGGAGGCCGTTTATATTTTAGAATATAAAATTGAAACACCTCGATGTTTAACGCGCCTCGGCCCCACTTCCCGGATGGAGGATGGAATCAGTGCAAACACATGCTTTCTGTTTTATCCACTGCAGTTTCAAAGCTTAGGTTTAAAATGATGTAAGAGTTTGATCCAGGTGGTTACCGTGGTTGCCAGTTTGGGTTGGATAGACAAAGCACTGGGTTTTTGTCCCTGAGAGTAAGCCTCCTTAGAAATAGAAATGGATTCTTAGCTACAGAACTCATAACTGGATGTGACGACTTCTCTTCTTTTGCACATGGAAGGGAAAACATGCTTGGCTGGAAGGGAAAGGAAGTGTTTGCTGCTCCCCAAAGCTCCCGTCTCTTACACCTGAGCCCCTCAAAGCCGGCTGCGTTTCAGCCTGGGATTGACAACGTGGAGGTAGAGGTCAGTGAAACCCAGGTGTGAAGGAAGGAGGCCAAGACGTTTTTAAAAATTGCATTTCCTGGTCGTGCCCCTGAGGACATATAGAATTAAATTAAATTTAAAAAATGCTACGCCTCTGCTCGGTGTTGTGATCGTGATCAGGTGACTGTGGCGTGACAATGGGGCTTTGCTTTTCTTACTGTGAAGGGTGTTTATGTGCTGAGGTCCCTAGGGCATTGAGTCCTTCATGCAAATAGTGATTTCATGAAGGTGACCTCTTCTTTTTCGGGCTTCATGCTTGTGTGACCACGGGAGCAGCTCCAGAATGTGTAAATTCGGGGAACTCCGATCCTAACAATCCCATTGGAAGAAAGGGCTAGAGAGTTCCTGGGTGCTAAAGCCCCTCCCCACCCAGATCCCTCTGTGACCATCCCTGGGGGCTGTGCCGGCCCTTACCCTGCACCCTAAGTGCGTTGGGGGCCGTGTGGTGAGCCGGAACTTCTTGGGGCCTGAGACCGTCACCTACCTGATGGACGCAGACGTGGAGCCAATCGATCAGAGGTGCAACCCCCGATTCAGTCGCTTGTTCAACGGTGACCTTCGGCAAGTGCCTTTACTTCTGGTCTCCTCGGCGGAATCACCCTCCCCTGACAAGATCTTGAGAGGATTGCGCCGGTCAGGGGCCCAGCAGGGCCAGAGGCACATGCAGATGAGCGGGCGTGATGAATGACGCCCGGAAGCGTGGGCAGGACAAAGGGAGAACGCTGGGACCAGGGACAGCAGTCTTAGGCCTGCAGGAGGGCGTTAGTGCTCATCAGCGGCAGAACTGGACCTGAGGGGTGGGGGGTGGGGCTTCAGGGCAGCACAGAGAGGCAGCCACCACCAGGAACTCCGGGGCAAAGCGGAGGCACGTGGAAGGGAAGACGCACCCAGATCTCTCTCTCTCCCACCCTCCTATCTCCTGCTGGCACCTGTCTTTGACCATTCGCAATCAGACGCCAGAGGGCAAGTATATTCAGGCCACAAGGGTCGACCTTCAGGACGTAGATGGCCGAGAGGGATGGAGATCCGCGGGTGTGGGAACAGAGAAAAACTAGCACAGGGGTTAGATGCGATCCTAGCTGGGGATTCTCCTGCACGTAGTAGGTGCCCAAGAATGCTGGATCTCCGGGGTGCTGAACAGCCTCTGGCCACTGTGAGTTCACCGTCTCCCCACGCGTCTGTGGGCGCGATTTCGTAACAGTTTTCATGACAGCATCTTATTGTTTACAAATGAAGCCGGTTTCCCCAGGTCAACCTGAAAATGAAATCCCAGTGTGGGGGCGACGGCGCGGGCGGAGCTGATTCGCAGGGGCTGGGGGCACAGGCTAAGAATAAGGCTTATCAAAAAGGCGCCGAATCCGCCAAGCACAGGAGTAAGAACAAACGTGTTGAAATTAAATGTGAAATGGGTAATTATGTGGTAATGAGATTGAGGACATTACAAAGGACATTGCCATTTAAACCAGCACATCCCAACAGAATAATGAACGGGAAAAACCCTCCAGCTTCGTAGTTATAATCATAGTTGCCATAACAACTTAGTATCTCTCTCCGTGAGCATCTATCTTGAGACTATATTTTTAGCAATGACTGTGCCGGAGCATGTATTTTTCTTTATATAGCAGCTAATTTTTCAAATTACCAACCTTAAAAAAAAAAAAAAAAAACCCATTCCATTTTCATTCTCTCTGAGTGTAAAAGTCTCAGGGATAATTAGGGAAATGAGCAGGTGTGAAAGTCCCTTATGAAAAATGCTATAAAAGTATTAGTGTCTTGACAACATTTGTTTTGACAAAATGTTCTCTGGACCTGTAACACTGTATCGTTCCTTGTCACCCAGCTTCACATAAATCTCTGTGGGCCTCATAAATATTTGAAAAGTTATTATCTAGGTAAGGTGTTCAAGGATTATTTGACAAGTACGGATTTAGGTCTAGTAATAGAAATTAGTTTAACAGAATCCTGAGTGTCGGGAATGGAGGAATGAATAAACATTGGTTAACCTTGCTTAACAGAAATGCACATAGCAGATTCCCAGCAGAAGCAAACAACAGGCTGACTTGAAAGAGTATCGTTTGAAGGACTCAGAAACCAGGAAGGATTCGGAACTGCCATTTTGGTTTTCAAATTTGCCCCAGCTGCTCTACCCAGCTGGAGGGTTTGGTTCTATAGCACGGCTAATGTCCAAGAAAAGTTAGCACCCTACCAAGCTCCACTTCCGCTCCCAGGAGAGGCTGATAGGCCTTTGTAAGGGTCCCAGATCTAAGTTAAACAAACCGGTTATTAGGTTGAGAACACAAAGCTCAGAAAGAGGCACTCTTTGCAGAGGCCGTGAAAACTCCTGGCCAAGCTGAGTCATGCATCAAGGATTTATTGAGAATTTTCTGTCTTTCTTGTTCTCAATTGCTTCTGTTAGCAGAGGCAGATTACAATAATCACGAAGAGCTTAGAAACACTGGGTCAGTGAAGAGCATGCCTTACCGTGGTTGTCCGTCGGTGAGCTGGGAGAACAAAGCACGTGTGGGACATGAGCCGAGGTCCTAGGAGGAAGGGCCAGGTTCACATGAGCTCGATAAGCACTTTGGGTTCTTCCGTAGAAGAGCGACATCGTAAATGGATGTTTTAGGGAGAAAGCCGGTCGCTCCCCATACAGGGCGACAGCAAGTCATAGAGAGACCTGCTCTATGAGTAAGTGTCCCATACCCTGGCACGGGGCACTGAACAACGGCCCCGTGCCCAAACCACCCACGGGAACGGGGGAAGAGGTGAACTAAAGGATACGGAGAAACAGGACTTACTAATATGTCATCCACGTGACAGTCAACGAGAGATGGGGCAGTCTTCGTCCGGAAAGCTAGAGAATGAGGAAATCTCTGGCAGAGGCAGAGTTCAGAAGCAGGATGAGGCTTGCAGACCAGGAAAGTCAGGTCGGCTTTGCTATCCTGTCTTCTTACACTCCCTGAACTCTGGCTGTGCCCTGCAAATTTCCAGGTGAGAGCCCCAGAGAGAGAGACTCAGAAGTGGACAGAGGCAGCCCAGGGACTGCGCAGCAGGCTGCTGCGTGTCGGGAGGCCTGGCATCTGTGCAATCAATTCTTCTTCTATCTGTTCTGCTTGCTTTAATCATGTGTCTCTCCATGGAAAACAAACAAGCAGTAATAGGGAGACAGGGATCAGCGGAATTTGTCTCCTGATTCCAGGGATGGGTTCAGAATCACGCTGGGGTGGGACATTCTCTGAACAGTTACCAGACACAGCAGAGCAGGTGTATGTTAATTTCTACACTAAGTGGTGCCAGGAAACGAAAATGTTTTCAGAACTTACGGCTGTGGGGCCGCCCAGATTCATACTGCCCGATGGGAGCTCTTGGATAGAAGCAGAAGAGCAGGGGGTAGGGCTGTCACTCGTTTGCTTTGTGTCCTTGGGTCTGGGCCTCGGTCTGCTCCTGTATGAAAGCGGAGGGAGAGGTTAGTGTCAAGTTTTCACCATATCAGAATTGCCTGAGGAGCTTCGTAGATGCGCCAGTGCTCAGTCCCAGCCCTCAGGAGAGTCTGTAGGTCTGGGGGGTGGGGGGCTGGCGTCTGTATGTTTCGCAAGTTCTGGGGTCTCCGATGGAGGTGGTGCAGGGCACAGCTCTGGCCTGGATGGTGTCCGAGGCTCTTTCTGGGATGCCGGGGGTCCTCTGCTTGTGCTTCACACGGCCAGCTGGAACTTCTGGGTGTACCAGTGCTGCTAGAACCGCTTTCTGTCTCACCAGTGAAGGCCTGCGCTGGCCTGTTTTGTTGTCTGGGGTGCCTGGCTTCAGACGAGAGCATCGTGTGAGTGAGTCCTGGAGGCACCAGCACCGAGGGTGAGCAGGCATCCAGAGCGGGTCATGGACCAGCCCGGCCCAGGCCAGGCCTGCGTGGAGAGCCGTAGGAGGGGAAGGGCTGCCCTCCTCCCTCATTCTGGAGACCTCCGCTGGCTCTGGGTTCTGGAATGTCCTCAGGGGATGAGAGCCAGGTCCGAGGCCTGCTGGGCCTCAGTCACAGGGCGGGGCCCTGCCTCTGCTCTGGCCATTCTGCTTTGGCCTGTGGCCTGGGGGCCCAGAAGACCTGCCCCAAAGGATGGCCTGGTTAGGTGGCCTGTGTGGGGGCGATGAGAAAAAACGAGGTGGCGAATGGGGGAGGCCGGAGGCAGAGGGTGGCGGCTGTCCTGGCCCACGCCCTGCCCACTGTGTGGGTTCAGAGGGGAGATGCCAGGAAACGGAAAGGCCTTGCCAGGGTGACCAGATTCAGCTCACTGACATCCTGGAATGACAAGGTCCAAAGCGACTGGGGATGCGGTGGCCCAACCCAGGGTCGAGGGTCAGTCTGTCTGCGAGGCAGAATGGCCCCCAAAGACATCCCCACCGGAACCCGGGACCTGTGACTGTGTTAGGTTTCATGGCAAAGCGCACTTTGCAGCTGTGGTTGACGTTACCACCTTAAGAGAGGGGGTTATCGTGGGTGGTCTACTTTTAAGGGCCCCTCTACCCGCAGGGGCCCTTAAAAGTATTTCCCTAGCTGGAAGGGGGAGAGATGCGGCAGGCAGCGGAGAATTCAGAGACCTGAAGCAGCTGGGGGGCTCGGCATGGCACGTCCGTGCTGGCAGAGTCAGGACCAGAGAGAGGCCGCTAGGAACTCCTGGGAAGGCGTGAGAAGGAACTCGGCAGCCTGGCCAGGCCCACAGCCAGCACGAGTGCAACCACTTGGGGAACTGAGTTCAGCCAACGCCAGTGTGTCAGCCTGCGAGATTCTTCCCCAGAGGCTCCACTAGGAATGCAACCTGCTGACGCCCGAGTTTATTTAGCCTAGTGACACCTGCCCAGCCTTCTAACCTGCAGAGCTGTAAGATAATAAACACCTGTTGTTTTAAACCGTGGAATCAGTAATTTCTTACAGCAACAATAGAAAACGAAAGCAGGCTGGTACCCCCAACATCCCAGCCTGCAGGACCAACGCAAAGCTGTCCAAAGGCAGAAGGCACCTTCTCAGAAGGCAGCGAGCTCCTTCCCTGCCAGCCAAGGGCCCTGTGCCGGAAGCCTTCCCTTTGGATGCACCAAAAGTCGCAGGTGACTCCCAGGAAGGCAGCCTTAGGATGCCTCCACTTTCTCTTCCCAGTGCAAGAGTCATCAACTCGGACCCCCGCGGGAGTCCGCCAGGGGCACTAGGCCCCGCCCCCACGGACACTACTCAGAAAGCTGGCCACCTGGGGGCTCAGG
>NW_006436291.1:5886682-5887014 GCF_000325575.1 Pteropus alecto
GTTCCAGGCTCCGATCTGCTTCAAGACCTTGGGCGAAGCATTTGTCATAGCGAGTCGTTTCTCCAACCTGTAAAACGAAAGGATAGGACAAACGAATGGCCTTGAGCTTCCTTCCTCAAGGGAACTCTTTCGAGTCTCTGGGGGAAGCAGGCGCCCAGCAGGGCAGCTCCCTGGCCGCAGTCGGGGGTGCGGGGAAGGGGGAACTTTGGAGATCGTTTACTGGGCTGGAAGGGGCTGCAATACTTGCTTCCAAGGGCGGGCCGCCGCGGGGTCGCAGGGGAAGGGAGGGAAGGAGGAAGGGCGGGGCCGGCCCCCCTGCGCCCGCCCCGCGC
>NW_006436291.1:5887461-5890578 GCF_000325575.1 Pteropus alecto
CCCGCGGGGGCCAGGGCGGAGGGGCGGGAGCCGCGCCCGCCCCAGCCCGGGCCGCCCCAGAAGGCCACCAAGCCCAAGAAAGCTCCCAAGAGAGACAAGCTGGCTCTGGAGCCGCCGCCGCCAGGTAAGTGACTTTCTGCGCTGGACGGCCCTGCGCCTCTCCCAGGGGGAGCCCGTTGGGTCTGAGGGGACCGCTGGCTTCCCTGCGCGTGTGTCTGGGATGAGGGAGCCCCCGCAAGCCTCCCCGTCCCTGCCCCGCACCCTGTTCCTCCGCCTCGCTCCAGAGATTGCACTGCGCGCCCTGCTGGCCCCTTCGAGCTCCCCAGGACTTAAACTTGACCGGCCTCCCGCTCAGGTAGAGACAGCTGTGCAGTTGAGAAGCCGCCTGGGGAGCTGGTCCCTCGTGCCCCAGCTTCGAAATTTACTGAGCCAGGGATCTTTCTGCTGGATACTTCCTTCTGGGCCGACGGGGCGTTTTCCTGCGTGAATTTCTGATTTGACCATGTGAACAGGCTGGTACTTTTTGGCACAATGGTCTTCAGGGGAAAGCTCATTACTGGGCCTTTGCCCGGCCAGTGTCCCCTCTCTGCTCCCTCCTCACCTCCCACTTTCCATGGGATCCTTGACTCCTCTGCCCAGTTGGGGCGGGATGGCAGGGCGTCTGCTGGGGAGCCTTGGGCTGCAGCTGGATCCTGGTGCCCCCTGTGGAAAGGCCAGCTGCATCTGACAGCCCGGGGTGCTGTGTGTCCATCCACCTCTCACACCCTGCTAGAATCCACCTCCAGCTTCCACCAGCCCGGTCTCGGGGAAAGGACTTCCATTTGGCTTCTTACACTCCTTGTGAAGGGGGACTTTGTCTTACTTGTTCCGAATGTTCTTTGCTCACGTTGCAAAGGCTGCGGTCCTAATATTTCAAGATTGAGGAGTGAGCGGGGCTGCGGCCAAGTGCTCTGGCCTCGTAGTGGCCTTCCTGAAGGAGACCAATGGTGGTGGCACCTTCCACAGCTTCTGGCAGGGAAAGAATCGCCGTTGTCTGGTTAGGCCGCCGGCGAAGGTCTGCAGTGAGGCAGTGGGAAGGGAGTGGAGACGGGTCCCCCGAACTCTTGAATGTGTGGACCCCCGTCTGCAGCCCCAGTCCGCAGCCCCTGTACATGAACTTGGGGGCCCCTGTGCACGAACTTGGGGGCGTGCTGCCAGGTTTCAGTTGGAGGCAGCCCTGGGAATCAGCGGGCTGTTCTGTGAGCCGTGTAACCCTGAACCTAACCATCCAGAATTTCCAATATTTTCTGCAGAATTATCAAAATTAAGATTTGGAAAAGCCACAGTGGAGTGAGAGTGGGAAGAGGCACTTATATTCGTGGAACGTCTAGTGTGACTCCATTAAGAGCTGTATGCACAGCTCACATTTAATTCTTTCAGTGACTCAGAGGTGGGGGGCAGTATTCTTGTTATTTTATACATAGGAACCTGACGGTTTCGTAACTTTCTTGTCACTTGCTGGCTTGAGAGACTGGAAAGCCCTTCTCCCGTGCCTTTCAACTCAAGGCCTTTTTTGTTTGTTTGTTTGGTAGTTTGAGCCAAATTTGCATGTGTCTGTTTTTTAGTGTCTGCTCTGTGTTTAGCACAGGACTGGGCAAGGGTGGGTAGGTGGGCAGGAGACACACATGTTAGGTTCTGGCATTTATGGGGGAGGGGAGGTGCAGGGGGAGTGTGGAACAAGCCCGGGACGGAGTCTGAAGACCACACTTAACCCCCAGGTCTGGGGCTCAGCACTCAGCCTGCTGGACCTCTCAGCCTTTTCATCTGCAAATACAAGCCAGGCGCCTGCTGCCTCATCTTGCCAGTTGTCCTGGGAGCTTCGCCACAGAAGCTTCCAGTGCATTAACGCATGGCTGTGCTCGTCCTCTGTGAAGCGTTCATTCATCCTGCAGGTCATCACGGAGAGCCTGCTCTATGCCGGGTGTGGGTCAGGTCCTAGGGGTAGAAGAGGAAGGCAACCTCCTCACCCCCACCCCCCCCGCCCTCATGAAACAGCACTGGGGGGACTTGGAAAGTAACGCAGGTGTGCTGAGGGCTGGAGCACTGATCCCCAAACTGAAAACAGGTCCTTGGACGCTCCAGATCTATCTTGGAGACTCGCCTCCAGGCCTGCCTCGTTTCTAATGGATCGTTTGGGGCTTTTTAGAGCACCCCCAACTATGACAAGCAAAGTGGAACATTTCTCACATACTTTTGACTCCTATCCTTTTTTTGGGGGGTGGGAGAAGAGGGCATTTGGCCAGTGGAGTCCTCCACCTTGGACCCCCAAGTTGGGGAGGCCGATTTAAGCATGACCATATTGGGGGCGTGCATGATAGTTTTGTGCAGTTAACCTATTAAGAGACATTGTTTTTTCCCACTTTAAGTGGTGGCTTGATATATGTCCTGCTCCTGATTTAATAGAAGCATTCATCTCTGCACCGGACCGTTTCATAAGCAGGTGTCATAATATGTTAGGAAGGCATTTATTTATAGAGAAAGAGGAAGCATTGGGCGTGTGTTCGCTATTTAATGGGAGCTTCAGGACTCCGCTTTGCTGAGTGTACGGTGCATGCCACGTACCAGGCACTGTCTAGGCACTGAGATGGGAGTGAAGGGTTAGATTCAGAGACGAATAAGAATGGAAAAGCGTATGTAACTCCTTTAAAAGTCTATCATGTCCTCTGTCTTTGCAGAGGATAAAGTATTTTCCATACAGTCCCTGTCGTGGGGCAAATGCTCTGTGTTAGGCTCCAGCAGAGAGCGTATTTTCATCTCGTGGGAAGGTCGACTTAGGGAGCCGGGGGCACTGGGATTCGACTGCCACGTGAGTTTCGGCTTTGCCCCTTGGCTGCTGTCTCACACCACCACAGAAATGTGCAGTGGACCTCGTGGGCTCGGACGGCCGCGGGTGGCTTGGATGGCCGAATCCTGCGGTTAATTGAGAGCATCACACAAACAGTACATGATGTCCTGTGTGCCCTTCCCCCAGCCTCCCCAACGATAACGTCTTCGAGATCTACAGTGCAGGATTTCTCAACCTTGGCTGTACTGACATTTTGGGGTGTGTGTATGTGTGTGTGTGTGTGTGTGTGTGCT
>NW_006436291.1:5890791-5903547 GCF_000325575.1 Pteropus alecto
GTGGCTCAGTATCACACAGCTTCTGAAGTCCTCACTGTGAACATCAGTTCATCCCAGAATTTTAGAGCTTGACGGAACTGAAGAGGTCATTGCGTCCAGGGAATCTGTTCTCTGCTGGGTGCCGGTGGTGGCTGCTGGTCTCTGCTCATACCTGTTAGGCTATGCCCCCTGCCGTGACTGCCTGTTCACTGGATGGACAGTACCGATGGCTAGAATGTTGTTCCTTAGAGGGACGTGACTGCCTGCTTCTAATTCCAGTTAGTCAGCTGATTCTAGCTGAATCCAGTCGTTTCTAGATGCCTGCAGTTGGACTGCTTTGGGATCCAGAGAGCGAGTCTCCAGTCCCCAGTTTTCATCACTCCAGGGTGCGGGGTAGATAAGGGACCACATTTTGGGCATGCCAGTGGGTTTCAGATGTACTTACTTTGCATGTCATCTCCAAGGTGATGACCTTGGTTTGCAGTCATACTCATTTGAGAGAATAAAATGGAACAGAGAATTAGACCACAGTTATATCCCTCACTTACCTTTTCCCACCCACGTGACAGTAAGAAACAAACTTAAGTCAATGAACAAGACCTTAAATGGGCAATTGGAAGATTTTTTCCTTCCCCCTCCATTGTGCCTAGAAGTAGGCTAAGTTACGTAGCCTTTGCTTTTTGGATTCCTACTTGTTTGTGTGTTGCTTTCTTCAGGGAACAGCGAGAATGCACTACTGTTCGAATGTGCGCATGCCCACGTCACTTCCATAGTTCACAGCCGTCTGTGCCCAGAATCTGCAAGTTTGCATTTTGTACTGTGTTGTGCTCCAGCCATGGGGGCAGAGGTGGGGGGGCAGTAACCAAAGAGTTGTTATTTGAGCATATTGGGTTGTACACAAAACCCTTTCTGTGTGCGCTGTGAGCCAGTAGCTGGAAACAGTTCACTTGTAAGCCTTGCTCATGCCTCTCCGGGCGTCTCGCTGCGTTCGGCCTTCGGATGGAAATGTCTTCTCTTGGTGAGCACTGGAGGGTGAGGGTTAGGAGCAAGTGTTTGTAAATATTTCAGTATGTATTTTAAAGGCAATCACAGTGCTTTCATAACCCTTAAACAAGTAATAAGAAATCTTTACGTCATGACATTATAGACTCACTCGAAGAGTTAAATGCAAAGTGTTTTGCCCAGATAAACTGCCTACAAAATTCTAAGGGGATGGATTTTTTTTTTTTTTTTACAAAAATGGTCATTTCATGTACACCAGCAAGCAGCTTTCTAAGACACCTCCTCTCTTTTCAAAATGCTTTCCAAAGTCAACCGTTTGTGCTGGCAGGTCCCTGCTGCCTGTGCCCATGGTTCCAGAAGCCAGGGTTTGTGCATGGATAATGAACGGGAGACACTCCATGTTTGGGGATGGTGATTGGATATTCTTAAAAACAGCCACATGTTTCTCGTGTGCCCAGCATCCCTGGCTGCCAGCTCTCTTGGTGGATGATGCCCTCAGTGCCCAGGCAATGGCAGCCTGGGCCCTGGAGCCTGGATTTTTGAGGCGGAGTCTCCGTTGCCTGTCCCTGAGGGGCCAGGGAGCCTGGGCTATCATATCAGACTTGGTGTCTCCAGCAATGGCTCTGCCTTCTGAGGCCTTCTCAGGTCCCTGCCACCATAGCTGTCCCTCTGGTTAATGAAACACATGAAATTGGGGCGTCTTTGGATGGTCACGGGAAGGGCCGATGTCCATAACTGGCTGGCCTGCCGTCGGCAACTCCTCCGGGCACCAGAGGATAATTGGAGTGGCACGAGACACCTTCAAATGTTAATTTAAGACTCTGATGTCACGAGTTTTTATGGAATACTCAATTCATGCAAGACGTGTAGGTGTTTTGCTAAAGTTTGTTCAGGATTCAAAGAGCTGGGATCAAACCTGGCTCTGCCACCTACGGGCATGTGTGACTTCTCCAGGCCTCCGACTCCTCACTGTCACCCGGGAATAATAATCAGCCACACTTCCTGAGGTGGTGTGAGGTTAGATGGGTCATCGTGCCGCCTCCCAGCCTTCGGAGGGCCAGTTCAGAGGCACCGTCTATCCAGTTCCCCCGAGTCCCCAGCCGGGTGGAGTCCCAGCGGGTGCTGTTCGGCAGAGCAGCCCGGGCTATTGGTGCTTCCTCCCGTGCCTCTCTGACCCTCACTCTTTCACGTGGGCTTCATGGAGTCACCTCCTAGATACATCCTGCTCAGGCTGTTTCCAGGACAAACCCAAACTGAGACAGGCAGGTGCCGTCAGGGACCTGCACAGTGCCTGGCACATGCCCACCTGCTGCTCTCGTGATGGTGGCTCTTTCTCTAAAGTGCTCCTTGTTGGGTTGCCATTCAGGAAGGCGGCTGATGCTGCATTGTGACTGGGCGTGGCTATCCCTCATGCCCCAGAGACCCCGATGGAGACCAAGTTTTCTGCACAGAAGCTGGCCCAGAGGACGTCGGAGCCTGACCGGGCAGCTAAGGGTGGGGAAGGGCTTTTGACTGATTGATTGGTGGGTTGGTTGATTTCAGTCCAGCCCTGGTGAAAAGTACTCAGAAAATTGCACTGGTCCCCCCGTCTCAACCCCAGACCATCCGGGTCACCGAGTGATAGAAGCAACAGCCTCATTCAGCCACTCAAGCAGCCTTTCGGCATTCACCTGATCCCTAGGGAGCCTGTTTGCAGGGGGAGCTTGACATGTCAGGCCTGGCTAAGGGCACACGCTGTTCCCTCCCTGGTCGTGGCCCCTCTGCTCACGTCCGCCAGAGCCCGAGTTGTAGCCACCATCGTGTTGGAGTTTCACTCTGTCCTGCAGAGTCCTCCTGGCCGTCATGAGCGAGGCTCTCTGCAGACATGCACGGGTTGCAGTGCTTTAGAAAGCTGTAATTATTGTCTGTCTGGATGTCGCGAGGCTGCATTTCTGGGGCGCTCCTGAGAACGCGCCGGGCATGTTGGGGAGGCCTCCCTCTTCATGTGGGTTCCCTAACAAGAGGCGGGTGAGGAGCTCAGGCCCTGGGCTGAGCTCCTCCCAAGCGGGAGTGCAGATGCTGTTGGGCTGGAATTTCCTGGGGAAAATGCAAATATGCAGCAAAGAATTTTTCAGTTTCTGGGGTTTGCTACTGTAGACTCCTTGTATAGAGAGGGGAAAAAATAGTTTCTTATCAACCAAGAAGCGTTCTGTTTATCACCACAGACCAGAATAGAACATGGGGCCGCGTTGCCAGTTCAGTTTTGCTACTTTTAAGGAATTCGGTTTTGCCACACAGCCCAGATGGAGACGTCGATTCGATTTCTGGCTCCTTCTCTGTACACTATTTCCACTCGACTCTCGTCTTTCATCTGGACGGACCACATGTTGCCTTTCTTGCTCTGAGAGGCGGGGGCTGGGAACGGCCTCGACTCTGCCGCCTCCTGGCTCTGTCGGTGACCTTGGGTGGGTCTCTTTCCCACTCGGAGCCTCGGCGTCCTCGCCTTTAAATTAATGTTCACAGGAAGCTTCCCGCCTTCAGTGGTACTTGCCGAGATCGAATGTTACAATCGATGTGAAAATTCCTCGTAAACTGTGAATCACAGCCCACACGGTGGCTGTTAGTCTCCCAGCTCTGGGATGGTGCTTTGTGATGTGCAGGGGACTCAATCATAAGATTACTGATGAAAAGATGGCAGCTGTCATTGACTCACTGGTGCCTGCAGTCCGGCATCGCCCTGAGCACTTTGACGTGTATTATATATTGTTTGTTTCCTCCCCCTAACTGCCATCGAGGCAGGTGCCGTGTCCCCTTCATTTTACTGATGAGGGAACGGGGCATGCAGAGGTGAAGTGGGTCACCGAGGACGCACCGTGGTCAGTGCAGTGGCAGCACCTGGAACCAGCTGCTCAGGCCCGTGCATCGCTTGGAGCTGCGTCTCCCCAGGAGGGCACTGCCTGCTGCCTCTGCTTCTTAGCTTCTCCCTTCGGAGGAGCGTCTGTCCCCCACATGTTGGTCCCCCTGGGGAATCAACCTCTCAGGGGTAGCAGCGCATGTGCCCCGCATCTGGGCCTTTGCCGGGTTCCCAGAGCGGAGCTGGGGTGCTGTCGTTGCGGGCGTGGACCCGGCGTGTGGGGGTCCAGCTCTGACTCTCACTCTCGTGCTGTCTGTGGAGGTGGCAGAGAGGTGGTCCCGGCAGAGAGAAGGCTCGCGACGAGCGGCCGACTTCCGGGGAGGGTGCGACGGCCTGTTCTCTCCCAGAGCTCTGGCCTTTTCTTCACGTATTTTGTAAAACGTTTTCTGCCTTCATATCTTATCTTGCTGGCAAATCTGACTCCACGTTCGGCACCATGATGGTGCCGGTTTTGCCAAACAATCAGGGTCTTCACAGACCCTTGGTCAGGCTCTTTCGGAAGAAGCCGTCTTTGGGGGTCACTGGCCGTGACAGTCCTACCTGCGGAGATGGCACAGGTGCCCGGGTGACGTCGGGCTGATGTCAGACGCGCCCAGGTTGGCAGCCCTGCTCCCCGGCCCTTTCTGGGTGTTTTGCGTTACTGACTTCCCCGACCTGAGGGGGATACTTAATTGTGCGATTTTTAAAAAAATCTTATGTGAACAATGAAAGACACAACACCCACGAATTTGCTCTTGGTCGGGCCCGATACACCCTTTGCAGTTTTTGAAGATTTAAGTTTTCCTTGATAAGTTTCTTTTTTTTTTTTCCCCTTTTTGGTGGCTGTAAAACAATCTGAAATGATTTCATTAATTGGCACAATCCATGAGATGCTTTTGGTATTTCCACGCTGCTTTATAAAGTCCAGACTGAGTATCTTTCTCCACAGATCTGCCCTCCTCTTGGTTTTCGTCTGTTTGTCATCGAGTGACTCATTAGTTCATTCGTTCAGTCCTTAGTCACAGCTGATTATATACCAGATTCCGGAGAAAGGACAGTGAGAAAAAAAATCAGACTGTTTCTGTCCCCACGAACAGACCGGCACGTGTGACACAGCGGGGCTGCTGGGGCCCCGCCCGGGTCCTCTTTCCCCGCAGGTGGAACCCCCCGCCAGCTGCCGAGGTCTTGGCCGTGATGACTCACAGCCTCTCCCCTCCCTGGAGCATTGCCCGTGGAAGGTTACAGCTCCCACTCCTCACTGGTCAGACTGTGGCCAGAGGCTAACCGGCAGTAGAAACCTTGTCTCATCTTAATGGGGGCCGCACTGTGTGTACTTCCTGTTCTAGAGCTTCCAGTGGGATCGGACTGCCAGACTCTGGCTGAGAATGTGGCCTTGCTTAGCTCCTTCCTTTGCCCCATCCACCTTCTTCCTCCCCTTTCTCCTTAGAGCCCTCCCTCACTACACCACATGCGTCCAAACCCCTGCATCAGGCTCTGCTTAGAGGCTACTCGACCTGAGACAGGTGCTGTCAGAGCCCATCGGCAGAGGCATTGGTTTAGGTGGGGAGTTCAGGAAAGCCAGCTCCAGGAGGGGTTGTGAGAGCTGAGATTTGCAGGATCAGCAGGAGTTAACTAGATGGAGATGAAAGGAAGGGCAGCCCAGGAGGAAGAACCGCATGTGCCAAGTTCGGGTAGGGAGGGAACGAGATCCGCAGGCTGAAAGGAGGCTGTGTTTCTGGAGCAGAAGGAGGGGGCACGGGGTGAGGCAGGTGGAGGGGCCCGCGGGGCCTGAGCAGGCAGGCGTCCTAGGCCTCGATGAGGAGTCTCATTGCCAGCACTGGTGGGAGGTGCTCTGCATGGTGGCCAGCACCAGCTCTGGCATCAGAAGTCTGCAGTTCTGGCTCTTTTTATCAATCAGATGTGGTGTCACCGTCTGGGCCCCAGTGAGGGTCAAGGTACAACCACAGGGCGTTTTGCAGTCCTGGAACAGTAATGACCTACAAGCGTATGTTGTTTTTCTCAGGAGGGTTTCTGTCTTTTCACAAGAACGTGCTTCCTCTCCTTTCGCCAGGAGTCCAGGGTACCTCGCTGGGGGACAGGGGAGGGTGGAGACGGCTGCTCTGCACCAGATGGGTGAGTTCTCAGCATCCTCGGACAACGCGGGCATCTGGAGAAGTAAAGGCATTTCTCTCTCTTTTTAGGTAAAAATAGCAACAGAAAAGGCGTGAGAACCAAGAGCTCTGAGAAGGCTGCCAGTGATGATCACAGCATCCCCGTGACCCGTGGTGATGTCAGACAGGGTGAGTGAGGCCCTGGGGAGCGCCTCCGCCCTCCCCCAGTGCCAGCAGTGGTCCACTGAGGGTGTCGGCCCCTGGAGCAGGTGTGGGGCTGCCCAGCGCGGGGCTGCCTGGGGCCTGCTGCCTCTTTTGAACCATGCACGTGGGGGCGAGAGCCTTCACAGCTGCCTGCTCTTCTGCAAAGCATAGTAACTCAGCCAGAATTCCCGGTCACTTCTGAATTTTCTGGAGCTCCTGGTTACCTTCCCTGCCCCTCCGTCTCTCTCCCCAGAGACATGACTTCCTTTCTCGTGGGGCCTCGTAGCTGCCTCCAGCCTTGGCTGTGCATTTCTTATCTCCTGACCAGACCCAGGGGCCTCCACGGTCAGAGGGCGAGTCTACCTACAAAGCATGCGATGCTGATCTTGGAGTCTTACTGCCAAGTGAAAACATTGGTCCTTGAATTACTTATCTTAGGATAGTTGAAGCCATTAGTTCCAGACTCGTGGGCAAACTCTGGTCCACGAGCAATAGCTATAACTATTATTAACTGTTACCATTATTATTATTTATCTCTATTACTCTAAACTATGGTATTTAAGATCGCGCTTCTGCTAATATTAGTAATAGTAACTGTTTTTTAGGCACTTGAGCTCTCGGTAGTTGCTGGCCTTTGGGCCTCATATTTGGACATCTCCCAGTGCCCCTTTGAGTAATGTGGATATTATTACTATTATTGTGTTGTTATCAGCATCATTATCCGTATTTAGCAGATAAGGAGAATGAGACTTGATAATATGAGTCATTCTCCTACGGATATACAACTGGTAAGTGCAAAACGTGGATATCAACCCAAGATTTTCTGATTCTAGACTTTCTGCTCAGCAGTACAGCTGCTTAAAATAAAAAGAACATTTCACAAACATGCATTTGCCGAGGCAAATGCACCAGTTTCAGCTGCCGCGTTGGCCCACAAGGCGTATAACAGAGTCGATGGTCACCGAGGGAATCGCATATTCCCTTAGGTACAAGGCAATGCTTTGGGGCCGTGTTTCCCACCAGGAACTCGTCGTCAAAGATATCCTAGATCTGATGACTAACAGGGCACCGCGAAATAAAAACGGGAGCTCGGCAAAGATGAACCTCTGCAATCGCTGAACAGACGGGAGTTCCATCCCGTCTCCGGTGGGCGGGCGTGGGCCGTACCCCTGGGAGGACCAGCCCCTCGGGAGCGGGTGCTGAGGACACCTGAGAGGCGGGGGCCGTGTTTCTGCGTTTCTAAGTGGGTGGTCATCAGACTCCCATCTTGGGTGGGCCTTGGGCATGGCGTTTTGTCCCCTCCTCGCAGCAGGCTGATGGAAGGACAGCTGTCCCTTTGGGATCGCAGGGGCCACAGGGCTAAAGCGGCTTTTATTGCCGCCTCACTGTGTGGGTCCTTGCTGCTGTCAGCTCTGGGCCTGCGAGTTTTTACTCTCTCGTTAGTTGTTAAGTGCTTTTAACACATTCAAACAAATGTTTTATCCAGATTTTTTTAGTGGCTTCAGCAGAAGGGTTGGTTTGAATTATCTTAGTTCTTTATTACCAGAACTGGACGTTGTTGAAATTCTGGGAAGCATTTTCAGAAAGATATTTCTAGGTCCATTTCTCTACACATACGCATGTGCATGCACACATGCACACGCACACGTGCACACACACATGCACGTGCACGCGCACACATGCACACGCACACACACGCACACACATGCGTGCACACATGCACACACGCACGCACATGCACACGCACGCGCACACATGCACACACACGCGCACACGCTGTGCCTGAGATACAGGAGTTGGCAGAAGTGTGTGTGTGTGTGTGTGTGTGTGTGTGTGTGTACGAAGGACAGAAAAAGATTGTTCCGCTGACCTTGACCTCAGAGCTTTTCCTGAACGGGTCGGGGTCACTGGGCACACTCCTTGTGTGCCCTAGAAGTGACTTTGGCCCGTGGAACTTCTTTACCTTGTTCTTCTGTTAAGCCGAGGATGAGGAATTGAGGACAACGCTGGAGGGGAGAAAAGCCGTAGAGGCCCCTGATGCGCAGATACGGAAGGAAGGCAGGCGAAGGTGGCCGTGGAGGTGTTCGTGGAGGCGGGCGCGCAGTTGGGAGCACAGGCCTCGGGTCCGGCAGGGGTGCCTGTGGGGAGCGCTGGGCAGCACGGGGCCTGAGACCTACAGCCGAGTGCTCTCTGGGACCTGCATTCATCCTCCTCTCAGCATCTCGTGAGCTGCACCAGGGACCTTGCTGTGGCAGAATGAAGGGGTTGGGGTGGCGGGTGGAGCAGACGTCAGCTGCATTGTGCGCAAGGTGGCAGATGGAAGAGATGTTATCTACATCATGTCCAAGGTGGCAGGTGGAACAGATGTCACCTGCATTGTGTCCAGGGTGGCAGGTGGAACAGATGTCACTGCATTGAGCAGATGTTACTTGCTTTGCTTTGTGGTAGATGGCACAGGTATTAACTACATTGAGCTATGTGAAAGAATGACATTGAAGGGCTTTTGTCAGATGCAGACTTCGCCCCTGGGGAACTTTCACTTTGAGGGAGAGAATGTGTCCATGGCTATTCCCCTGAGTAAGGGGCAGTGTCAACTGTGGCGAGTATCCAAAATACATCTTGGATATTGTTCTGTAATAGTACATGCATTTGGTTGAATGACTGATCTAGGTCTTTACCTCTCCTTATGTTTATACCCTTTGCCATGTAAGGTTTCAGTTCCCTTCACAAAGGGTGAAAGCCCCTTGGCTGTGGGCTGGTCCCTGTGCCTTGTTGAGCCCAAAAGAATATGGTAGAGTGAGCAGGTGCCAGTTCTGAGCCAAGGTCTTAAGTAGCTTTGCTCGTTTCCATTTGTTTGTTGCACGTGTGCCACCTCCGTGAGAAGAATGTGGGTACCCAGGCCACTGGTCCAAGGAAGCTGAGAGATGAGTGAAACACACACAGCCTGGAGCCACCTGCCTCTTTTGAGGCAGCTGAGCCCGGCTGGTCTGTAGACACCTAAGAAATACATGCCTATTGTGTGCCACTAAGAGTTTGCTTGTTACACAGCGATAGCTGACTAATAAAGTGAAGACAAAGAATTTTTATAAAAGGTTTGCATAGCGTTTTATTACAAGGATGTTTTAGAATTTATTTAACCTTCTAACAATGGACATCTGGGTTGTTCCCAATATATTGCCATTATAAACAGTGTTGCCATGAAATTACCTTGTGCCCATGTCGCTGGTCGCACGGTAATTCCGGACCTGGCCTTCGGAGTCCACCGTGATTTGACTCATTTCTGGTCTCTGTCTCCTTTTTGTTAGCTAGATGGGAGTTTGTTTCTCGCACATGTCCTGTGCTGAAGACGTGGCTCATGTGTTTCCTCCATAGGGGCCTGGTGATCGAGAGGGCAGCTTTGGGTCAGGCTGTACCCTCACTGGCTGTGAGACTCTGGGCAAGTTACTAACTTCTCTATGACTCAGTTTCCGTCTCTGTAAAGTGGGATAATATTCCTTTATAGGGTTATTGTGAAGATCAGACGATGTCTGCAGAGCATAGCACACACGGCACACAGTAAGCCCACGGCAAGCACTGGCTATGATTTTCATCTGCTGTCTTGGTATTTATTTTTTTTTGTGCCTGAGATACAGGAGTTGGCAGACATTTTTAAAGGATCAGATCATAAATATTATATGCTTTATTGGCCAAGAAGCAAAATTGAGGATATTACGTAGGTGCTTAAATAACCATTTAAATTGTAACCATTAAAAAAATATAAATACCGTTCTTAAATCATGGGCCATACCAACACAGGTGGTGGGTTGGATCCGGTCCTCACATGGGCTGTGGCTTGCCAACCCCTGCTTCAGAACTTCACGGTTCTGCACACGCTGCCTCCAGGAAGCCTGCCCTGATCACTTCTCGCTTGTCATGGTACCTGTCTTCTTCCTCTTCACTGCATCTCAGTGCTTCCTGTGCATGTGCTGCTCCCAAGAATGGCAGACTTGTTTGCTGAGCACCTGTGCCGCGCTGGAACTAGTGTTCCGAGGTGAAGAACAGGTGTCATTGTGTATGTTCTAGTGGCTTCTCCACATCTCAACGTCAGGGCTGGCCCTCCACGTGAAGTGGTCTTTGATCTGTAGGAAAGAAGCGTGAGTTCTGAGTGTCATGGAAGGAGGGTGGTCTTCCCAAAGCCGTACACGCTAGAGATTCCCTTACTTCTTCTCCCTCGTGCCTGGGCTGAGTGAGACTGGAGGCCTCGACCAGGTACCATGCTTGGGGTTTGACGTACTCTGTGTGTGTATGTGTGTGTATGTGTGAAACTTGAGAGTTTTCACTGTAACTCAGACAGTTTCCATCCACCCTTGTTGTGAGTGTCTCCTCCTTGTAGCACGGTCGGTTGGTTTTCTGGAGCTCGGCTCTGGTCTCCCCCCGGATAGCTGGCACAGCTCTTGGGGGTCGTGGTGTCAACCCCAGACTCATGATTCTGGAGGAGGAGTGGCTCACATGCCCTTGGCCTCCTGGCAGACGCTGTGATAAATGGCCACGTCTGTCTTTCGGTCTTTGGCAGTGAGAGGGGAGGTGGGGGCAGGTCTGGGACAGTCAGACCCTCTTGGACAAGCCTTGGTGAGGAAGCCCGGGAAATGGGGCTCGGGAAAGCTAAGGGCTCCGCCCCCCTGCTGTTTTCTCCACTTTTGACTCCATCTCGAACATGCCTACAAAGTTATCCTTCGGTCTCTAAGCCGAAATGTGCTTTTCGAGGCTTTCCCAGCCCTCCTTTGTAGTTTGGAGGCATTTAATTTGTTCCTCCGATGGTTTCGTGGTGGGGTCTACACTGGGTTCGATCAGGGATCCTGGGTTCGCTGTGGCCCAAAGTGGCCTATAAACTGAGTGTTTATGAGCGGTGTGGCCGCCTGGGCCACCAGCGTCAGGAGCCTTGGTCTTGTGGACTTGCTGGCGTAGAAATACCTCCTGCCAGACAAGGGGTCGAGGGACAGAGCTCTGATGTGCTCAGTAGTACCCATGGGTGACACTAAAAGGCTCTGATTATTTCTGTCGCCCCATCGTCCCCAAGTGTGGTTCCGGTTGACCAAGGCCACGTGAAGAGGGACTCTAGTGCTGCAGCTCCCCTAGTCTTCAAAACGGGGGCCAGCACCTGTGCTTCTCCGGCTGCGGGGTTGTGTTCTCGTGACCCTCCGCCTCCCCGCTTCCCACCTCCTCAACGCTCCTGTGGGGAGACCTTCTTTCTGCTACGTTGCTCACCCCGCGACGGCTTGAGCAGAAAACCCAATTTGCCATATCACACCCTAAAACTTAAAAAATATATAGAAACGTAACCCTCTCGAAGTGTACGTTGTCCTAAAATAAATTTCTTTTCTGAGTTCCTAAACATTTTAACGATGAAAGTAGTGAATGCACCTTGTAGAAAATTTGGAAGATATAGAAAAAACACAAAGAAAGAAATAAAATGAATCCACAGCCTTATCTTCCAGGGACAACCGCAGTTACTTGTTTGGGGTCTGTCTCTTCAATCTGTGTGTGTGTGTGTGTGTGTGTGTGTGTGTGTGTGTGTGTACATGTGTGTGTACATACACGAGAACAGTGTTACAGGTGTGCTCATAGATCACACACGCACGCTTTTTGCGTATGGAGCCGGTCCAGTTTCGTAACCTTGTAATCTCACTTAATATGTTATCGTCATTTTCCTAGGTCACCGATTGTTCTTTCACAGGCGTCTGTACAATTCCTTCCTGTTTTGTGACGGAGTCACAGCTAACATCGTAGCTTTGCTCCCACGCCTGGCCTGGTTGCGGGCAGTTCCGTGCTGCCTCGTTGTATCTGTGCCTTTGCTCGCCTTAAGCTCACGTCCCCAGAGGACGGACTGCACCATGGGTGTTCACTGTTCCCTAGAGAGTTGGTACCAACTGCACTTTTACCTGCTCTTATATATAGTCTTTCACCCATTGTTTGTTAGGGGGTGTGTGTGTGTGTGTACTGATTTATAAGGGCTCTTTATATATGAAGGACTGGGGACCTCTGTATATTGCTGTAGTTAAGAGCCCTGGAGTCCAACTGAGTTGAGTTCAGAGCCCAGTCCACTGCTCACTACCTGTGGGACCTTAGTCATGTAATTTAACCTCTTTGTGCCTCAATTTTCTTGAATATAAAACAGAGATAATAACGACATACCCATAGGATTAGGATAAGTATTAAATAACTTGAACGAAGTGCTTACAACAGCAGGCGACACATAATAAATGCTATTATCCTACTAAGGTCCCTTTGAACGAGCTTCTTAACAGCCATTCACTTGAGTGCTTTTTGCTAAGTAGTAGTGCAGGTGCTACCTGGATGTCGGAAAATTCACTAAGATAACAAGCAAGTGATTAAGATTTGAGAACTGCTATTTCAAAGCAATAATTCTCCTTTTTGGCTTTATAAGCACTATATAAAGATTGAACTATTACTTTTCCACGATGGTGCGGATGTAGTGATGGTCGGTTCTGTTGAATCAGGATGCAAATTCCTGAATTTACTGAGAAACATTGGTGGAGCTTTGGGAATTCGGTGACGAAGACTCATGTTTCTGTGACATTAGCAGTGGGG
>NW_006436291.1:5904229-5921332 GCF_000325575.1 Pteropus alecto
TCACGCAGGCCAGAGGGCCTCGGCTCCGAGCTCCCCTCTGCCAGCTGGCAACGCCTGTCCCCGCCTTCCTCTGGTGGGACCCCAAAACACTATGCAGCTTGCGTTTGTGTCACATTCTCGAGTCTTCCGGCCAAACCAACTGGTGTAAAGATTGTGCCTGGGACTTTATGTCACACTGGATTTTCAAATTGCAGCTCGGGACACCTAGTAGCTGTTTAACTCTGTTTAAGCCCCCTTGAGTCTTAGTTTGTTTATGCCTAAAATGGAAATCACAGCGTCCATCTCTCATGGTTGTTATGAAGATTAAATGACAATACCTTTAGAGGGTCTGGCTCAGGTCAGTTGCTTACACGGTAGCACCGTTGCTCCCCAAATCATTACCCTTTAAAAATAATTTTTATGATTTGACTCCCATAACAGCTTCTCCCAGACAGATTTGGAGTATTGCGGGTGGGCTGTTGGGATCGAAGCTCCAGGTTTAGAATTCTGACTTTTACACTATATTCTGACTTCTCCCTGGAACCCTGGGCCGTAAAGGGCTTCATGACATTAAGTGCAGTGGGCACTCTGAGTTATTAGAGAGCCAGTTTGCTCCTATGGCAACTTACAGTGGTGATGAGGACAAGGACCAGTCAATATGTGCCTTAGAGCTAATATCCATTTTGTAAAGTGGCTTCAATGCTGAGAATTTCAGCACGGGACAGATTTAATTAAGCGTGTGTGTGCGCATATGAGTGCATGCATGTGTGTGTGTGTGTGCGCGCGTGCATGTGTGTGCATGTGTGTTTGTGCATGCACACGTGTGCGTGTGTGCATGCACATGCATGTGTGCATGTGTGCATGTATGCGTGAGTGTGCACGTGCGTGCGTGTGCCTGTGTGTGCATGTGTGTGCGTGCATGTGCGTGTGCGTGTGTGTGTCGTGGAAGGAGGGGTAGCATCCCCCCTCTGCCTGTCTCCTTGGGAATGAGCTCAGGCCTAGGAAATGGTGCCTGCTCAGCACAGGGCATCCTCAGAGAGCTGCACTGCCTTTAAGAGAAAAGTAGAGTCACTTTCGATGACTGTCACTCTCTTTCTTCCAGATTAGGGCTCTTCGCCAATCCCTAATTAATATCTTCCTGAAATGTTCTTTTCACACCTTTTTGTTCTCACCCACCTGCTTCTCAGGGTCAGTCTTTTTCCTCTTGGAGACAACAAAACGTAGATTTGATGCTAAGGGTTGTGCTCATTTTTGCAGGCAGGGCGGGTTGTGTTTGGTTTTGCAGGCGGGGCGGCGAGCTGTGCCGAGGGCACTGAGGGGCAGGCCCGGGCACTGAGGGGCAGGCCCGGCCGCCGTTGGAAGAGGCTGGGCCCAGAGCGGAGTCCCGGCTGCGTTCCTGCCTGAGCCGTTTGGGTACGGCCTGGCCAGGGACTCGGAAAACAGAGGGTGAGGGGCTGGGAATGAGTTCCTCATTGAATTCAAGCGCTCTTTTTGCCTCTTAATTGGTTCTCCAGTTGACATCATGATCTTGCTTATAATGCAGACATGTTACAGTCCCAACAAAGAAGCCTCTCTCCAGGGCTCTGGCCTTGTTACTTTCTAGCTGCAGATATGAAAATTTAGCTTTGAACCACTTGTTTGCCCTCCACTTTACTTGATCTTCAAGGCAGCACCCCGTCTTCCTCAGTGGAGTTTCCAAAGGATGGGAAAAAGTCCTCAGTGTTGGAAGGTGACAGTAACTTGGACAGGCGCAGGATGTTTCCGTGAGAATTTGAAAGCAAAGGAATTCTAACACCTCGTTCCAACTTCACGGTGCTTCTGGAGTTCTTTGGCTGGCAGAGTCCGCTGGGCTCAACCCTGTGGCAGTGTGTATGTCCATGTGTCCCCGGCACATTGTTCCAGCCGTTCTTCCTGCTGTCTGTGGTTTGAGTGGGACCCTCTAAAGACATTGCCATTGATCTTCATAATGACCATGAGAGATGGGCACTGCGATTTCTCGTGGATTCTAGATTTGGGTTTCTTTTCCCTCAGCCCTCGCTTGTCCGGGTTGCCAGTGAGGATCGCGTTAGTTTGATGGCCACTGTCTTGGGGATCTGCCGGCAGCCAAGGACAAGCAGGGACTGGCGGGATGGTGACTTGCGACTCCTTTCTGTCTTCCGTCCTTCTGCGGTTCTGGTATTGAAGATGTGGAGGGGTCCTTTTCTAGTTCATTCTGTGGATTTTCTCAAAGGCTGCTTACTGCCTTTGGGGTTCTAATGTTAGCAGTAGTCCCCTCTCGTGTCCAAAGACCAGGGTGCACCTGAGTGGCGGAAGTTCTGCAGATGTCACCTGGGGGACCAGGAGGTGGGCTTGAGCCTTGGCCCGAGGGACTGGGAGCTGGTGGCTTTGCAGTGTTTTCTTAATTATCCTCTGTGACTTCCTTGTCCATGAAGAGTTGTTCCACTTGGCGGGTGACCCCGAGACTGAAGAGCAGCTATTTTGCTTGTATTGGACGATGAGTCGACCTGCCGGAAGTCCTGAGGAGGAAGTTCCCAGGGTAGAAGAAAGAGGAAGACGATGCATCAGGTCGAACTATGTTGAAATTCCTCAGAGTTGAGTATTTAATATGGAGAACATTTCGACACTCTGTGTTTCGAATTAACTTAGAATCTTTAAATCCAAAGATAATTTTCCTGCCCATTATTTTCCTGCCTCTATTTTTCCATCCTTCAGTGTAGGAAAAGCCTTCACTTTTCTAAACGTGAAGATTTCTGTGTCAGACTTTCAGTGTCAGTGTTCAGGTGGGCCTAGGAACTTTTGTCGGGAATAGTGTGATTCTGACCTGGGAGCTTTGCCTCGTGCATCTTTGCAGAAAGCGGGGTGGAATCGAGAGTTTGTGCTTAAACCAGTTTATATTGAAACTTTTTACTAACTACGAAATGTTTCCAAATGTGGTTTTGGGAAGGCAGGTGACTCTCAGCTGATCTAGCGTGTAGTTTTAGCTGAGCTTAGCGGGATACAGCATTACGGGGTACAGCGCCCCGCAGTAGGCGGGCGCCCCGCGGTAGGTGGGGATGCAGGAAATGTTTGTCGCGCTAAATTGCATCGGTGGTTATGGGAACGGACTGAGAGTCGACGTGAAACAGACTTGTGGTGGAGGAAGGGCATGGAGGTGTGCCGGAATAGGCGGCGGCCTCCCGAGTGAGAGCTGTGTCTCTGACCCCAGCTGGGGCTTCTGCCATCTGCCCGTGCGGGGACAGGACTCCGAGGAGGAGGAAGTTGCCACAGCCCTGGACAGCTTCTTCGGTAGTAGACTGTGGGGGACAACCGGGACACGCGTGTCAGCTGCAGTAGTCACATACGCAGCCAAGGAGCCAGCGGGGCTTCTCCTGCCAGGCAGGCTTGATGTGTGGAATGTCATGGGGAATGGCTGCTCTCCAGACACTCTCACCAGTGGGCTTCTGTGTCGGATCATGTGCATGTGTCATCTGATTGCTGCCGGCGTCGGTGGCCTGTGTGACATCTCGTAGATGAGGCAATGGGCTGAAGGCGGGGGGAGGGAAGACTCTCTGGGAGTCAGAGGGTTACGACCCTGTGCTGCAGGCTCCCTTCAAGCAGGGAGGAAGGAAGAAGAGAAACGGGAAAATGGTGTGTTACGGAGGCCACGGGGGCCGGGGAGGTGGCTTCCGTAGACAGGCGACTCCACACGCCCGTCCCACGGACATGTCGGCTGTGAACTTGGAGACCTGGCACTAATTCCTCCTGCTCACAGGAGGACATGTTCCCAGTAGGCAGACATGAGATGAAGCGAGTCATGCCCTCTCCGGGAGGCGCGGTGTGAGGTCCAGTGGAGACCCCCGAGAGGTGTGATGCTGTGGGGGTCCGCCACCTGCACCCCGTTCCTCTGGCAGCACATGGTTTGTGGATGATGAACTCGTGGCTCTCCCTGCACCTGTCCCGTGTCCCTGCCTTGGTCCCTTCTGCGGGATTCCTGCCATCCCTCCGATGATTCCTCTTCCGGTTTAAGGTAACCATGGTTGGTTTCTCACCGCCCGAGGAGCCGCACCACCCACGTGCAGCGGGAACGTCGTCTTTGCCTGTGAAGGGCATGGCATGTTCTCAGTGTAAAGCCATCTCCAGCTTCTTTACAGTAGCATGGCTGATGAAGGATTTCAAACAAAACTAACTTCTCTAAAGAGAGTGTCCTCTAGTAAGAAAAACAGAATCCTTATGAGGAGTCGCTGACGACCGCGTTTGTGAGCGGGCCGAGTGTGTGTGTTCGCCTGGGTGCCCCACCAAAGGCGTCATCAGCTGTGCTGCGGGTGGAGGGAATGGCTTTTCTGGCATGTGCTGTCACGGCGTCTCGAGAGTGACGGGAGTGGACGTTTGTCTGATGTGGCAGCTGACAGCATCGTCAGCTGTGTGGAAGGCTGCCCTCACCAGGTGTGCATGATGATCCAGCCCCTTGAGAGGGCAGGCGTTGAGATTTTGAGTTGATATTAGATGTGCCTCCCCCCCCAACCCCAATTATGGGTACTTTCCACCCCTTGTGTACCTTGGGGAGAGATGTGGGGTGCTTCCACATATCAACGGGAGAGCAATTTTAATGAACATGCAATTTTATTCATGTAGTTCCTTTTCGAATTATAATGTTCATGTATGTACATGAAATTTTCCTTTTCTGGAAGAAACGCTTTGGATAGCAAATGTTGCTTTATTAGCTAGTAAATAATATGTATGTGTGTCCGCCCACCTGTCTGTCTTTATCTAAATGGTATGAATGGAAGGCGTGAGCTGGACGCAGTGTGCGGAATTCACCACCTGCGTTGTTTTCCGCTACCAAGGAATGGGATGGGAACACGTTCGAATGGCCACCATCCTGAGACCCATGTGGGGCAGCTCGGACGCTTGGGCACCTGCTCTCAGGTGGCTGCCTGCCTGAGGGGCAGGTTCCGTGACTGTCATGGCCGGTAGTGGCAGGCAGCATGGATTTCTGGAAGTTGGGTAAGAAAGAGCCTTGCTCAGTTGTCGGACACTTGAAGTCAATTTCGGGCAGGCAGGATGGAGAATCGCTCAGTGAACGTTTGGAACCGAGAATGTCCTCCAGGCGTCCAGGACATACCCCAGTGAAGGACCCGGTGATGGTGACTAGATTACTCTCTGTGGACTCAGCCTCGGGTGGTGAGGGGTGCTCGCTGTAGGGACCTCCGCTAGCTCCATGACCCCCTTGCTGCATTGCCGCCTCCCAGGCTCGCTGCTGGAACCCCCGTTTGCTACATAGCCTCCCACTTGCTGCACCCCCCCTCCATTAACTGTGTTCCCCCATTCACTGCATGTCCCCATTCTCGTGACCCCCTCTTGTGGCATGGCCCCCTCTCCGAGAAGCCAGCCATTGCTTGCGGTGCCACCGGAAGCCCTGTGAGTTCTCTAGCGGCGTCATGCAGGTGACAGTGGCACCACTGACCCCCCCCGCCCCCCCACTCCTCACCACACTGGGTGCTCACATCTGCATCCCTGTGCACGGCACAGACAGCTGATGGAAATTCGCCCATTGGGGCCGCCGCCTGGCTGCTGTGGGCAGGGCCGGGGGACAGCGTGGCATCGTTTGAAAGCCCGGAGATGAGAATCTGGAGGCCAGGAGCTGAGGTCCAGCGGTGCCTTGGATGACTCACCTCAAGTCTCAGGACTCAGTCTCCTCTTCTGAGAACTTACGGGGAGGACTAGATGGTGTCTCGGGCCCCCGCAGCCCTCACTTTCCTAACCAGGTGCCCGCAGAGCACCCCTGGCCGCCATCTTCCCGGGCTCCTCCAGCCTCTTGAGACGGGGGAGGCCTCTCCCCTGCGGGAGTTCGTCGTGGATGGACAGACACCCCACCTCCCCAGGTGCTCCCGGATCCCTGGGGCTCTCCCGTCTCGGCAGTGACCCCGACGGCCTGTTACCTTAGGGACTTTCTCGTACTTCCCGCGGAAATGGACTTCGTTCACTGCTACTGCAGGGTTTTCGTTTCATTCCTCCAGGGTCGGACTTGAAGGAGGTAGCATCACTGGGACTGTCCCAGCGGATGCCAGGGCGTGAGAGCGGCCGCCCAGCAGTCAGGAGGCCTGGATTCCAGCCCCGGGGCTGCTGTTACAGCTCTTATCTGTGGGGGCGATGGCGCGATGGCCGAGGGGCTTTCCCGGCACCGGCGTCTTATTCCAGGGTCAGCTGGGACCCGACTGTGTTTCGAAGCCACGCTCAAAGTTACCCGCTTTGTCAAGAACAGAGGACAATGGATTTCCGCCGTTTACATCGCTTCGCACATTGGCACGCACAACGCAAGGGCGGGAGCTGCCGGAGGAAAATCAACAAGTTCTGATTCATTGGCAGAGCTCAGCCCACGGGGTTGCTCCGAAATTCCTAACCAATAACGCTCCCCGACGGCGTCACCCTGTGGAAGGTTCCTTCACCAGAAACTGGGGACACTGGGGTAGTGTAGACAGCAACAGGGAGAAGGAACATCGGGGCACAAACACCCAGCGGGGAGATGCCGGCGCCGGGGAGAACCGGCACGATGCTGACGGCGGCTGCACCGCATTTGTCCCCGCAGCGCCGGCGGCGCCGCTGGGCGGGGCTGCGATGACCCCTGGGAGTTTGGGGGGAAGGACAGAAAAGCACGTGGGCGGCTTTAGAAAAGCAGAAACCTGTTTCTTTCAGCAGCCGTCCTTGTTTTTAACGAGCGTTGTCCTTTCCAGGTTGCCCGCCTCTTGGTCTGGAAACCTTAAAAATCACAGACTTCCAGCTCCACGCGTCCACGGTGAAACGCTACGGCCTGGGGGCGCATCGAGGGCGGCTCAACATCCAGGTACCGGCGCCGGGGGCGGGGTTCCGACTGCGTGGCCGGCCGCTCGGGTCACAGACCTGCGATGGCTCGTTGCGCTCGGGTGGGCACCGGGCAGGGCACTTAACGTGCCTGAGCCTCATTCTCACAATAGGAAGGGCGTTGCTGCAGAGCCGTCATCTCACAGGGGCGGGGCGGGCCCTGGACCCAGGATCGCTGTTTTCTCCTGACTTCTGAGTGAGAAGGAAGCTGCTGGTACCTGCGTCCCGGTCAGTCCGCGTCCACGTGATCTGTCTGGAAAGGACAGGGGGAGACCCCAAACCCCCGTGGGTTTGGGCAGGCAGTGGCGTTCGCCCTCTCTGCCCTCCCTGCCGGGGCTTCTCCCAGAGGTCCATCGCACGTATCTCTTCCAGGCTGTTCCGTGGCCGCCCCCAGGTAAAACGCTTAGTGGCTTTCTTGGGCCTGGCACTTCATGGCTGCCCTCCCTCCCTGAGGCTCAGGGGCCACCGGAACCTTGGCCCTCATCACTGTCAAGGTCCTGCTCCGAGCAGGTGAGCCCCTCCTTGCACAGTATACACCATGAGCTTCCTGTCTGCAGGGCTTTGGTCTCCGCAGGCCCCCTGCCTGCACCCCTGCCCTCGCCACCATGCCCAAGCAGCAGAAGGCCCGCTCAGAGATGAGTGTCCTCCCGTCCATAAATGTAACGACTTCAGCAGCACAAATGTCTTCTGTCACCGTTCTGGAGGGTAAGAGCCTCCTTAGGCTCAGATCGAGGTGGCGGCAGGGCCGCCTTCCGCAGCCTCTGGGGAGAATCCCTTTCTTTGCCCATTCCCGCCTCTCGCGTCTCCTGCATTCCTTGCCCGTGGCCCCTTCTTTCTTCAAAGCCGGCCACGGCAGGTCGAGTGCGTCCTGCCTCCTCCCTCTTCGAAGCACTTTTAAGGACCCTCGTGATTATGTCAGGCCCACCTGGATGATCGAGGCTCGCCTCCCCACCTCAAGCGATCTTAGGCGCACCCGGCAACCTTCATGCCGTTGCAACCTCGCATCTTCACAGGTGCTGGGATTAGCACGTGGTCATCTTTGTCGGGGAGAGGCTGTTTTCCTGCCGACCCATCTGCCTTTTCCCTCCCGCTCCAGCCCTGGCCGATCCGCCCCTTCTCAACTCAGCGTTTGGTCATGTAGGGTCCTGTGTGGTTCTCTAAGAACGTGGTTCTCTATTATTTTAGTTTTCTTTCCCCAACTGATCCGTGACTGGGCGTGGTTTCCTTTTTGCACATGCGCCGTCTCATCGAGCCTTTTTTTTGGGGTGGGGGGGGTGGTCCTTTCATCTCCTCCATCAAGGCTGCATTCCAAGCGGCAGAGTCGACACCTCATTCTCCCAGTGGTCACTGTAAGTGTGCCGGGAACTGGACAGGAGTGGACTGGGCCCCTTCACGGGGGGCTCCCGGGCTTGGGGGCATCTGCGCAGAGCTCCGGCTCCAAGCTGCTTCTGCTCTTTCCTCCCCCCCGACACTTGCCTGCGTCCGATGGGCTTGCAAAGTGCTCGATCATCTCCACGTTGCAGTTCAGAAGAATTCAGGTCGAACCTTTCCAGAACTAACTTTAATGAAATCCAAAGTTGGCTTATAAGTAGTCTTTCTTCTTCTTTTTTTAAAATAATAGTTGTTAAGAAACATTTGGATGTGTACGACTGGACACCGTGTTTTACGAGAGAATGAACTCTTAAAGTCTGAACAGTAGTAACCCTTAAAAATCTGAGAGCCTCCAGCATCTTGAGCAGATTCTGGTTTTCCGAGTGAATAAAGCCAGACCGGAGCAGGGCTGGACCCAAGTGGGCGGGAGGCCGTGCCGTGCGCTAATTGGAAGAGCTGTCACCTGATGCCTTGAATGCTTTCTCTGTAAATGAAATGATCCTTTATTAAAGAGCAGGTGGTCACATGTACCCACACTGTCGGTCAGAAGTGGAAAGGACCTGTTCGTCCTAAATCGGTGGGGTGGGGTGGGGGGTGAGGGTCGTGTGCCTCCAGTGGGGAATCCTGGCGCAGAGTGGGCAGGCGGAGTGCTGAGTGCAGACCTTGGCCCTGACACTTCTAGATTTGGGGGTCTTTAGAACAATTATCTTACATCTCTGAGTCTCAGTCACCTCATCAGAAAAACGAGAGTCCCAAGCATTTGCAGGATTTGTTGAATGGTGAAATTAGGAAATGAATAATTTTAAAACATTGATTGGATCATCTCATTCCTCTACTTAAGGCCTCCAGTAGCTGCCAGGTGCTCTTGGGATAAACCCCTGCCCGGCCCTGTGTGATCAGCCCTCTTAACTCCTATGTGGCACTGTCGCTTCTGAATGACGGTTGACTCGTTTCCTTGGGTGTCGTCTGTCTTTCCTTGAGTGGAGCCCCTAGGTTAGAAGGGGCTTGTTTCCCCTCCTCTCCTGTCCCCCACTGCCACCCTTCCCCCCAGGCCAGAATAGTGCCCGGCACACAGGAAGTGCACAGAGGATGTCAGATGGCAGAAGACTCGGCTGAAGTGCAGGTGGCTGTTACTAGCTCCCCTGCCTTCTCTGGGTTACCAAGGAGGCCCGGCTGGCAGGTGGGCCATGCTGCAGGGAGCAGCGGCTGGGCTGTCCTTGCTTTCTGGTCATCGTCCCTGTGTCTGTCTTCACGCAAGGGAGGCACGTGCTAGAGAGAAAGCATGCTTCTTGGGCTGAAAGTGTCGGCAGACGCATGCTCCTGCCTTCAGCTGGGGTAAAAATGGCGGGATGAGTGAAAATTACTTCAGCGCTAGTCATCCTTCTGGGGATTTATTTTTTCCTTCAGTGATCTGCCGTCTCCCCTGATGCCTGGTCTCATAAGAACGCCTCCACACTTGCTTGGAAGGTGTGAAATTGCTGCTTTCATAGCCAGGTCCGGCCAGCCGTCCCCAGGCCCTGGGCTCCTGCCCCCACATGTCAGTCACAGAGAGCGCAGTGTTGCCTGTGGCTGGATGAGGGGCTCCAGGACATCACCCACCATGGGGCAGGTATAACGAGATCAGGGCCCCTCCCGTAGTTCTTCCCAGAATCAGTGCCCCAGAAACGTGGTCCGCTGTCACTCATGTTCCGAAACGCGTCTTCCCAAGCATTCCGTTCGAAACGCAGTTTAAAAATAACCCCGTCTTGTCTCACATCGAGTATTTTGTAGGCGTGGCAAACTAATGGGACTTTATGTGTGAGAAACACCAAGGCGTCTAAATGAGAAACCGTGTTTAAATGCCATCAGGCTGGATGCAGGTGTGTTAGTCCAGCCCCTGGCCGGCCCTGGCTCTGCGGGCGCACATGCAGTTCACCCAAAACGCTCAGGCTCGCAGGCTTGGTGCATCCTGGTTCGCCTGCTAACGTGCTGAGTGGCCCGGGGCAAGTGGCCCGCCTCCTCTGAGGCTCAGTGTCTTCGTCAGTCAAGGGGGGGTCCCAGCACCCCTTCCTGGAAAGTGAAGATCGAAAGGCATAAAAGGAGACTTGTCTTCGATAATTCTCCATTGCCATGTTCGTGCTGTTAGAATTCATTTGTGCAGTTGACCGCCGTTGCCCGGACCAGCCCCAGGCCCTCGGGTGCCAGCGTGTCCCCATTTCTTGGGACGCCTCTGTCTCTGGTGGAGGCAGAGCGGGAATCAGCACCGAGAGTGGTGGGCGCTGCGCTAAGCGCCTCACGCATGTCACATGAGACGAGTGGTACAATTATTATCATTACTTCTACCTTGTAGGACGCAGACCCGTTGGGTTGGTAGAGTAACTTGGTTAAGACTTCCTGGGAGAGGCAGGATGTGGCTACGAGCTGCTTTAAGCCTGGGGTCGTTGCCCCTGACAACACCATGTGACTGCCCCCAAGTCAACAGGTAGAAACGCTCTGGGTGCATCTGGGACGACACAGAGCCGTGTCTGTCTCTCTTTCCCGATGTTTATCGCACATCGATTTGCTCGTCTGTCGCCCTCGCCAAATGCTGATGTCGCGGACAGCGGGAATCTCGTCTTCTGAGCATCCCTCAGCGGTTCGAGCACACTGCCTGCACGCGTCTGCGCTCGCCGAAGGTTTCTGGGGAGAAGCTGCCATGCTTCAGGGCACCATAGCTCCGTGACGACGTCTCTGGAAGGGGGCGGAGCAGGCTGCTGTGCTGCCTCTTGTGTTTGGCTCATGTGTGATGGGCAAATACAGAATGATGTAATTATGACACAGAGGTAGCGTTGGTTCACGTGTCAATTTTGCCAATATGCCAATGTTTTGTGGGACCAGGCACCAGCACTTGACCCTGTAATGCACCAACACACTGAGTACAGGACCCTCCAAAGAATTCCTCTGTCCTGTACGTGGTACTTGTCACTCCCCGCTCTTCTGAGAAGACTCTGGTGGGGGTGGGGAGAGGCAGGGGGAGGGGATAGGGCGGGGAGCGGGGGGCTGTGCTCCATTTTAGGATGCTTATCGCTCAGTTTTTTTTTTGCATTTGCCCTTACTTCAAACTCAGCAGCTTCTACTTCCTTCCACCCCTCCCATCATACTGCCTTGATCTTCTTTTTAAATGTCAAACCCTAGCATGATAGCTGTATTAAGAAAATTCGTAAGCAATTTCGCATGTCTCCTTAACCACGCTAGTATTTTTTAGGATTGATTTTTTTAGTTTTCTGATTACAGGGCCGCATAGATTTTGAAGCCTATTTTCCCCATGAACTCCGTCTTTATAATGCAAGATTTTGCAAGTCAATGAGCTTTTACTGAGTTGCATTTGCCACATTATAGCAGAAACACCTGTCTCTTTGTCTTCGTTCATTTGGGCTGCTGTAAGGGAATACCATAGACCAGGTGGCTTATAAACAACACATTTGTTTCTCACAGTTCTGGAAGCTGGGAAGTCCAAGGTGAAGGTGCCAGCAGATTCCGTGTCTGGTGAGGGTCTACTTCCTCGTTCACACACAGCTGGCGAGGGAGCTCTGTGGGGTCTCCTTTTCAAGAGCAGTAATCTTATTCAAAAGGGCTCTACCCCTGCCAAAGGCCCCACCTACTAATACTGTCACCTTAAGCATTAGGTTTCAACAGGAATTTTGAGGGGACATAAAAACATTCAGTCAATAGCATTCTTTTGTCTTCATTTTAAGCATAAGACTTTGAAGCAGTCAAAGCACCTTATAACTCAACTTATAACTTCTCCTTTTTGCGAGTAGAACTTTGCTTATGTCAATTTAATAGTATAAGCTTAGAGAAAAAACCCCAGGCCTTCATTTCACCAGTGCATTGGGACAAGATAGGTCTTCCAAGAATTCAGGGAAGAGATGCAGTTCAGCGGATCTCAGCGGTTTGCCATCTTGCTAGGGTTATTCTTGCCGTGTGCCCGGGACCCTTATACATAAGTCACTTGTGAGGCTGTGATCTCGTTTAGAAGAAGGAATAATCATTGGCGGCTTCTGCTTGCAGACAGATTAGAAATGTAAAATCTCAAAGAAAACGAACATTTTGACGATGACCTCTAAAATCAGGCTCGGATCATCTGCCTGTAGTTGGTCTTAGGAGGTAACCCTGTATTCAGGAGGGTCATTCAATGGCAGCGCATCACCTGTTCTGTCCCCACATAATCCTCTGAGGACCCCAAGAGGTTTTCCATGACTCATAAACTGAGCGAGGAGGGTGGGTGTGTCCCACCGCCATCACCATTTGAATGCTTTCTTAGCTGGAAAGCCTGGCCACTTCGAAGGGCTGGTTTCGATTTCATTCTTACGACTCTAAAGTTAGGGCAAGTATGAGCCCGACGTGTGATCAGAAGAAATGAAATACCGAGAGCGAGACTGTCACCATGGTTCCTGCCTGTGAACTAGAACGTGAGGGAGTTGGTGCTCGGATCAAAGTTTTGGAAGAGCTGATGCTTCGAGGTCACGAGACAAACCATGGGGTTCTGCGTTAACCCCCCCAGGTGTCTTTGTGAGATCTGCTCATGGTTGTGGCCCACGTCTTGCTCACGTATATTAGAAATGACTTGGAGTTTGACCCTTAGAGAAGTTAGCTCACCGCTGGTACCTCTTTCACGAGCGACTGTCTGGTTGTGATAATGACGTCTGTCAGAGCCATCCCTCAGCCCCGCTGGAACGAACCCCAGCTCCCTCGTTAGTTCCTTCCTCAAAGGCATTCTCCAGGGCTCCTGGGTGCCGACATTAGGGTCCACTTCCAACGTTCCGGTCACCTTTTTACCTGAAGTGAGGCGTAAGCCCCGAAGGGGGCCGGTGCCTGTGGCTTTGGATGTGCCCCACAGGAAGATGCGAGGTCGGCTCTAGAACATGGAACCGAGTTTTATACTGGTGTCAAAGTTCACGGGCACGGGGACATTCCGTACATCAGGCTCACTGTTCCCTTTGGCCCCGAAGACCACATTCATCCTGGCAGGAAGTCTGTGGGCAGCAGCGTTTTCTCGAGCATCACCGATGCCCGTCCCACCTCCGCCTGTCCCTGGCGCCATCTGCACCCAGAGTCTTCTGACGCCACAGCCCGTCCGTCCCTTCAGACCGTCCCCGTTCTCCGGGTGCTCGGCCTCCCGTCTGTTTCTGGCTGCGGGAAGCATTGCTGTAACTCAGCAAGCTCTAGGGGGCGGGGCGTCTGCGTACAAGGTGCTGTGAGGGCAGAAATAATCCCAGTGGGTATCGTTCCCAAACCAAGGAATGTCCTGCCTGTTCCGATAAAGAGATTTTGTTTTGCATCTGGCTTCAAGGAACAGTCTGGGAGACAGTGTTCGCATGCCAAAACGCTGGAATTTTGGATATTTGGATTTTTATGGGAATAACAGGACCACATATTTTAAATCATGACTCTCTTGGAAAATTCGAAACGAGTATTACCGTAACGTGCTGTTCTGAATCTCAAGAAGCTGGCATGGTAAACACATGAGCTGTGCGAGGAACTAAGACCAGGAGCACAGGACAGCAGGAGAGGGGAGCGAGGAAACCAGGACCCCGGCTGTGAAGCACGGCTCGTGGGGAGCCACGGGGCTCTCTGGGTCTGATCTGGATTCTGTCCCAGTTGTTATGCGAATTTTTCTTAACTATTCAATTAAATTTTGTTAAACTGATATTTCATTTCATCGTCAATATACCTGGAGGGAAACTCTGTTCTAGAGAAAAGGAAATCGAAGTCAGAGGCTAAATGACCTGTCCTAGCCCCACAGCTAGTCAGTCAGCAGAGCTGAGGCTCGAAGTTCAAGGTTTCTGGCCGCAGGTAAATCTGCGCTCCTTCCTCTGCGTCTCTGTACCCAGGAGAAGGTCCAGCGTGTTCACCAGCTTGTGACCTTGTGGCCTCCCCCGAAGACCCATCTTGCGACTCGTCTCCCTGAGCCACCTCCTGGCAGGGCCCAGAGCAGTCTGAGGGGCGTAGCAGTCACACCCACGGGGCACAACCGAGCTGCCCTCTCAAACGATGCTGCGTGGGCTGGGCCAGGCAGGCCAGGCCGACTGTCTCCTGGACGTGTACAGTCGGGAGTCTGTGTGCAGGCCATTTTGTGCTAGGCTTTCAGCGGACATAACCAACTTTCAGTGCACAAGCAGAGAAGCCAGTGTGGGGAGAGGGCGAAGGAGAGGAAGGAAGAGAAAGGTCAGAACAGGTCCTTCCTTTCTCCACTTCATTTAAAAACAGCAAAACCACCTCCCGGAGAACTTTGCGCGCTAGGCTCTATTATAAATTCTGGGGGAACAATGATGAGTAAATATGGAAATAGTCCCTGATCCGTTAGCAAATATTTATGGAGGACCTACTATGTGCTGGACCCTATTTAGGTGCTTGGGGTCCCTCCGTGACCAAAACAGACAATGCATCTTGCCATCCGAAAGCTTACATTCTAGTTGGGGAGGCACATAAAAGCAAGACATGTAATAAAATATAACTTTTATAACAGGCTAGGAGGTGCTATAGAGGGAAGAAAACAAACCGAGAGCCAGCAGTGGGGGTCAGGAGGGCCAGCTCTGGGGCGGGGACAGGTCACAGTTAAAAGTGATCAAGGTCGGCTTCATAGAGGAGGTGATACTTGCGTTAAGCTGGCTTGAGGATCAGCAGGGGGTGAGGTAGCTATGGGAAGAGCATGCTGGGCAGTGGGAATGGCTGGTGCAAGGGTCCACGGTGACAGCATGTCTGTGTCACAAGGAGCAGCAGGAGGCCGACGTGGCCAGGGCACAGTGAGCAGGGGAGAAGGCGTGGGCCCGAAGTAACGCTGGAAAGGCTTTGCTTCTGGCTTTTATTCTTGAGTCGGTTGGAGGATCCGTGGAAAATTATGGGCATAAGAATGACATGCTGTGACTTACACATGCAAAGCACCAACCTAGTCACTGTGTTGGCTTAGGACAGCAAGCACCAAAGCAGGGAGGCCCCTTGGGGACAACCTCAGCATCTCAGACGGGGTGGCGCTGGCTCCAGCCAAGACTGGAGTGGTGGAGGTGGTGAGAAGTGGTTGGATTTTGGATGTTCGAAGTAGGATTTTCTGATGAAGAGGCGCACGAGGTTTGGATTGAAGGGCGCCAGAGATAAAAAGAAGCACCCAGGGTGCCTCCAGTGTTTTTTGGCCTGCAATTCTGATAATCTCATGGGAAAATGAAATTATTAAAAAACCATCTCACCAGCGAATGCACAATTATAACCAGTAGTTAACACTCAGGAAGGAGAGGACCATGTGTCGTAGTTTCCTGGGGCGTCTGTAACAAAGTCCCACCAACGGGGCAGCTCGTTTCTTAGAAAATTTAAATCTTTATTTCTAAATAATATGCACATATTGATATGTATTGATTTATAAATTTTTGACTTTATCTTTTAAATTCGTGTATGGAAGATGAGAATTAGAGCTTATTTTTCTACACTTGTACTCCTCTTTAATGCTTCCCATAAAATTCTATCTCAAAGTTTGGGTACATCTGTATTCAAGGTTTACGTTCTTATGGCTGTGTAAATATTGCTTACTACCGAGCCAAGAATCTAGATCTGCTTATATTTTTAAAAGCATCTCCCCGCATCGTGCAATAATAGGTCTAGGTCTATAAATACCCTTTAATATCATTATCTATAAAGTCAAGCCTGTTCGATATTTTTAGCCTCGCTTTTGTGTGTTATGTTTCTGTAGACGTCCCCAGGGGCACGTTCACTCACTGTATTCTGAATGGGTTGCTCTCCCAGTCTTCCGCAGAGACTGTCCTGGGTCTTCCTTAACCATCATCCTGAGAATTCTCTCCAGTGACGGAGCCTTTGATTCCTCGATGCGATGTCTTTCTCTTTTTGGTGTTCTGCCTCGTTTTTTTGTGGAGCACCTTCTGCAGTAGCTTCATGGAAATGGTGCATGAGAAATAAATTTTTTAAGGCTCCGGGAACTTGAAAATGTCTTTATTTTATCATCGCGATTGATTGGAAGTCAGCTGAGTGTGAAATTCTAGGATGAAAAATCTTTTCCTTCAGAATTTTGGTCGTTATCGCTTTATCCTTCTAGCTTTAGATGTTGGTATTTAGAAATCTGATACCATTCTTACTCCTTTCGCTTTGTTTTATATATTTGTTCATTTGTTAAGTATTATATATTATTAGTTTCCTCTTTGGAAACTTTTAGAATCTTCCCTTTATTTCCGATGTTTTGAAGTTTCATAATGATACGCCTTCGTGCAGGTCTTATTTTATTCATTGTATTAAATTCTTAGTGTTTCAGAGACTTAAGCCATTCAGGAACATTATCTTATAGCATTTTGGTTTTTTTGCCATTTCTTCTACTAAAAATCTCCTGGATTTCTTCCTCTACTTCCGTTATGTTTCTCTTATTGTCCATTGATACTGGAATTTGCACATTCCGAGAGCTCCCCATGCAATTCTTTTTCCTTTCTGACAATATCCTATTGTTGTTTCATGCCAACAAGGTATTTTCTTTCAAAGGATATTAATTGTCGTTTCTCTGAGGCTTTCCTCCTGAAATTTATATTTTTAGTTTTGTTATTGGTGTCGTTCATTGATGCCAGGCAGCATTGCGTTCTAGACTTGGATGCTGGGGCATACCTCACTTTTCAGGACGCTGATAGCCACTGAGTTCCCTGTTTCTATGTATCACATCACACCTGCCCTCCGCGATGTCTGAGCCCCCCAAATCCAGAGCCCCTGTGTTTTTTTTTTTTGAGAAAAATTTCAGGTTTTCTTTGGAGTAGTGGGGATGTGGGAACCTAATTTTTCTAATACACATTTTGAATCAATTCCCTGTTCTCAGCATCGCTCATTCTCACCTTCCAAGATACTTAAGAATCCAGTCTGTGAGTTTCTTAGGTTCTGCGTGGTTCGCTTCACGTTGCTGTGCCTCTTGTCAGT
>NW_006436291.1:5921382-5922257 GCF_000325575.1 Pteropus alecto
TGTAGTTTAATTCGCCTTCTAGTTTTGCCCGAGATCAAGGTTATGTTTCTTTATCTTTTTTTTTGGGGGGGGGTGGCGTGGGGTGGGGAGAATTTTTGAGAGAAGAACACAGAAAAACCAACATATTTACTCTTATCATCTTGAAACAGAAAAATCCTATTTGATCTTAAATGGATGGTGTCAGGTTTTCTCTTTGTTCCAGATTTAATAATCCCCAAATTCATTTTTTCTTCTGTTAGATATAATAATTTTTTTAAAGGTAAAGTAATGATGTGTATAACCTAATTGCCTTGAGAAAATTACATTAATTATCAATTTATTTGGTACTGTGGCATAAATAATCATCGCACGTAGTGGAGTTTTCAAGACTAGACTAGCTTACACTTTAAGGAATTAGGGCGTTTATTTCAACAACTTCTCATTGAAATGTCTCCAAAGTTTATGAAGTATTTCTCTGCATTATTAAACAGAAAGTTATTTCAACCTTCTCATTGAAATGTCTCCAAAGTTTATGAAGTATTTCTCTGCATTATTAAACAGAAAGGGGTGAATGCTCCCCTCTCGGTTTCTCAGAGACATCGTATGAATATCGTTTATTGCCGTGTGGTGTAATTTTTTGACATCCCTGGGGCTGGTACCTCCTCTCTCTCTGAATCCTCCCAAGTACTTGCTTTACAAATTTATAATTCATTTTGCCGAGGTGGCTGTCATTTCCCAGAGATGGCTGTCATTTCCCTATGAGTCAGCTTCCCCTGACACCTTACTATTTATTTGACTGTTCGTTGAGCCCAGGAAGAGCTGAGATTGGCAGCAGAAGCAAAATATCCAGGCTGGCAAACCCAGGAACCTGAAATTGTGTTCTAACTCACAGACAG